>NC_051041.1:25974748-26052248 GCF_904848185.1 Acanthopagrus latus | reverse complement strand
TTGATCTATATCTACAGGAAACCTTACTGGAGTGCCTGAGAAATAAGTTCAAGGAAGAGAGGTCTCCTTTATTGCACTTAAAAACAGTCCAGGAAATGAAAAAAAAGTTTGGTGCCAAAAGACAGAGAAGAGGGGACCACCTGCCTTTGGAGGACCTAGCTGGACAACAGGTGCCTGTCTGACATGTTTGCCTGACTTCCTGTCTGTCTAGCTGTCTGTCTGTCTGTATGTCTGTTTGCAAGCCATACTGCTTGACAGTATGAACATCTCAGAGTTATCAACCACTGCCATTTAATGATCTGGCTAATTTCAGAGAGCAAAAAGGCGAAGAATTGATAATCCAATCCAGATATCCTCTGAGGATCTTGATCCAACACAGGAGGTATGCAATTTTTTTGATGATTGAAATAATGTTGTATATTTGGCATGAGGACATTTACATTATCTACACGGCTTCTGTCACGCTCAGACAAGGAGAGAGGACTCAGATGCAGAAATGATGAAGTAAAGACAGGTTTTATTTTACTGATTTGAAGCTCTTTAGAATGAATAACAAATCAATGGCTATGAAAGTTCTATGGAGACAGACAAGACGAACAAGACAAATAACACGTAAAACGAAAAGCGCTCCCGAAGGAGGAATCTACACTATTCTTAATTTCAAGGCTATAAAACTTTAAATAGAAAACAAAAACTTCTCCGAAGAGGTCAGCTCACAGGCTATGAAAAATATCTACTCTCAATAATAAAAGGTAGAACAAAAGACGCTCGACGCGGAGGAAAACAAACGGCTATGAAAGTCCTAAACTGAAAATAAAAACTCTAACCACAAACGTTAGAAACAAAAGGATCAAACAACCAAAGAGAACAAATTCAGAAAATAAAACTTGACAATACTTAGGTATCATCTTACTTTCTTTGGCTGGTTTGACCTGGCTGACATGAAATGTCGGATGAACTCTTAGGGACTGGGGCAGACGAAGTCGTACAGCAGCGGGCCCGACGATCTTGGTGATAGGGAAGGGGCCCACAAAACGAGGAGCCAATTTTTTGGAAGGAACCTTGAGGTTAAGGTCTTTCGCTGACAGCCACACTCTCTGGCCTTGTCGATAGTCTGGGGCTGGGCGTCTCTTCCGATCCACGGTTCTCTTGACGCGGTCTCCCTGGCGAATAAGAGTCTGTCAAGTGGCGGCCCAGATGCGTCTGCAGCGTCGAACCATGGCGTAGGCTGAGGGGACCGAAACTTCCCCTTCATTGTCTGGAAACAGAGGTGGGGGGTATCCTAGAGCACAATGAAAGGGAGAGAGACCAGTAGCGGAGGTGGGTAATGAATTGTGCGCATACTCAACCCAGACCAGGTGTTGGCTCCATGTTGAGGGGTTCTGGTGAACCACGCATCGGAGGCCGGTTTCCAGTTGTTGGTTGAGGCGTTCGGTCTGGCCGTTGGCTTCAGGGTGATAACCGGATGTCAGGCTTGCTCTGGCTCAGATGAGTCGACAGAATTCTCTCCAGAACCTGGACACGAACTGGGGCCCCCAGTCTGAAACAATGTCTTTGGGGAACCCGTGGACACGAAAAACAGTGTTCATCATAACCTCTGCCGTCTCTTTGGCAGATGGTAGTTTGGGAAGAGCGATGAATTTCGCCATCTTGGAGAATCGGTCCACCACTGTGAGGACTGTAGTGTTTCCTTGTGAGACCGGGAGCCCAGTGACAAAGTCCATCGACATGTGTGACCATGGTCGAGATGGGATGGGAAGCGGTTGGAGTAACCCAGAGCGAGCCTGTGATGACGTCTTGTTGCGTGCACAGACCGAACAAGCCTCGATGTACTCCCGGACCTCCGACTCCATGGCGGGCCACCAGAACCTCCAGGAGATGACGTATATAGTTCTCCTGACTCCCGGATGACAAGAAAGCAGCGAGGTATGCGCCCAATGAATCACCTGTGGCCGTAACTCAGAGGGAACGAACAGACGGTTGTCGGGACAGCCACGAGGTGCGGGGGCGCCACCATTTGCTTGCTTGACCTCGTATTCTATAGGCCAAGTCACCGCTCCAACCACACAGTTCAGTGGAAGGATAGGTTCGGTTTGCTTGGTCTTGGGCTCGGGATAGAATAGTCGAGACAAGACGTCCGGCTTGACGTTCCGGGATCCCGGCCTGTAGGACAGAGTAAAAGAGAAACGGTTAAAGAACAGAGCCCACCTGGCCTGGCGAGAGTTAAGCCTTTTAGCCTTTCTGATAAACTCCAGATTTTTGTGGTCTGTCCAGACAATGAATGGTTGTTCGGCCCCCTCCAACCAATGCCTCCACTCTTCCAACGCAAGTTTTACCGCAAGCAGCTCCCGGTTGCCGACATCATAATTGCGCTCTGCCCGGGACAGCCGTCGTGATAGGAATGCACAGGGGTGCATTTTGCCGTCCTTCTCAGATCGTTGGGATAGGACAGCTCCAACCCCATCATTGGAGGCGTCAACCTCCACCACAAACTGTCGTCGAGGATCAGGCAGGGTAAGGATGGGAGCCGTGGTGAAGCGGTGTTTGAGTTCCTGGAATGCTCTGTCTGCCTCAGGAGACCAGCGAAAAGGAACCTGGGGTAACCTGAGGTAAGAACATGGAGAGGAGCTGCTATTGCGCTGAAGCCTCTGACAAACCGCCTATAAAAGTTCACAAATCCCAAGAATTGCTGAACCTTCTTGCGGCTGTCTAGAGTAGGCCATTCGGCCACAGCGCTCACATTTTTTAATGTTTTAATTTATAATTGTATATAATTTCCTATTTTTATATTGTTATATTGTATATTGTCATGCCCTTTTACTGTATACTTACTAAGAGAAAAAGATTTGAGTTGATGATTATGAAAGGTGTATGAGGTGTTGATCTAGTATTAGCCAATCTCCACTTAGCTTAGAGTGGCCATTGTCAAGAGACCAAACTTCAGTCTTCAGGTTAATTTTGATTTTGTTTTGCTTTTATGCTTTTATGTTAGTTACGTTTGGGGCCAGACATTTTAATTTCCAATTAATTTGTCTGGTTTTTTTTTTACAAGTACACTTTTTTCCTTATTTATAAGTATACTTTTTGTTTTTGTCAATGTTTACCAAAATGTATTACCCTGCTTAGTTTTAGTCTAATGTTCACTTAAAATAACGTTGGTCACCATCATTTCTTAAGGTTTACTAATTGTTTGTGTTTGCTGCAGATGCATCATGAAATGAGGTTGCATTTTGGCCAGGACTTGGAGCTAAATCTTCAAGATGCTGTTAATGTGATGACACCCAACATTATAAAGGTGGCTCGAAGTGGGAGTCAGAGAGGCCTCCTGTCATGCCTGCTGGGAACTGAGGCTAACAAAGATGGTATGTTACATGCACACATGCATTTACACTCTCACAAACTACATGGTTCTATGCAGAGATCATTCATTTCTTCTGAAATTTCAGACCTGGAAAAGAGTGCAGCAATGCTGATTCTGCCTGCCCTATTCAAGGAGAGTTTCTTTACTGTTTAGATGAGGTATGTCTTGAATGTTCACATTGTCACTGACATTTTGCGAATTGTCAATTACCCATATCTTAAATTATATCAGGAGGTTCCTTACATATGTTTTTTTTTCCATAGGAACCAGCAAGCTCATTCCCAGCCATCATCTTCCATGATGTTGGGGAATCCCCTTCTTGCTGCGAAAGCATCAATAAAGATGGATAGAGTGACCATCACAAGTGGGAACCTGGATGTGCAACAGGCTCTGCAGTGTCTGCTTGAGGTATATTTCCTGTTTGGCGTGGAATACCCCAAACAGATGAAACACACGTTGTCATTTATAGAACACTATTTGTTCAAAATAAGAAATGATAATAAAAGACTGTCTATCCCAGCTCTCAAAATATACAATCAGCTTTCACACTAAATTTTGAAATTGATGTAAATAGTTGTTTTCAATGAATTTTTGCCGAGATTAAAATCTTTAGCCAACAGCTCTTTTGTTTTTACTGCTTGAATTTAATTTGTCACTATTTTTCAATAACATTTATTGGTAATTTCAAATGTTGAGGTTTGACCAGTGATATTTTAATATTTAGATCCATCTAATCTATTTTAACTGAAATTGAATTTGTATTTTTATTTAATATGTGGTGCTAATATATTTTCATTACTGTGTGCATGAAATGTACATCCCATATCCCATATGAAATTATACAATGCAGAATCAGTTTTTGTTGGATAGTTTTCCTTCTTTATCTTTATTTTGGGGAATTGAAGCTTTTAAGTGTTGTCGCGTCGGGGTAAAAGGGAAAACTATGGAAGGGAAAAGGTGGACCCAAACGCAGTAGACACGTGAGGCAGAGATGGGGATGAACAAAAGGCGAGCTTTATTAAAAGCTGATAACAAAAACAAAACAGACCAAAACAGGGCAAAAAACAAAGTGACAACCAAGAACGAAACAATGTAGCAAAAGAAAACAGCTAGACAAAGTTCAAACAAAAATTCAAAGTTCAACTTAAACATGGAAAAACTCAAAACCAAGACATACCAAAACGGGACAGGAGCATGGATCAGGAACAAGAATCAGGAGCATGGATCATGAAACAGAGAACAGCAAACAGAATACAATGACTGGGCAAGGAGTGAGTGGAACACAGAGACTAAATACACAGACACTAATGACATGACAAGAAACAGGTGAGGAGAGAGGAGGAAGGAAACCAGGTGAGATAACGAGGGGGAGGAGCACAGAGGAACAGACCAGGAGGGAACAAGACAACAGACAGAGGGAGCCAGAGGGGAGAACACAGGAGAACTTAAAGGACACATGAGGGCATGGAAAAATCAGAACATGAGACACGAGACAAGGAAAAACCAAAACACAGAACACAACAAGACATAGAAAAAAGGACATTAATCAAAACCAAAAACCAGATACAAGAACAAACAGAAACAAGAGTCTTGACAAGTGTCAGTTTAAAGTGGAATGGTTCTCACAAAAAAAGTTGTGTAAAAGCCAAAATGATGCACTCATTGACTCTCGTGGTAGAACTATTTCAGTAGCTGTTAAGTGATTTTGCCTGGTTTATCACTAATATTTTATATCCCGTAATGTAACCTATGATTTATATTGTGCATTGTAGTTTTTTTTATATGGTGCAACTACTTTTTGATGTTCCATAGTCAATTTGAAACAATCGCTCTATTTTTTTCTTCAATCTGCAATAGGTTGATAGTGGCACAGGGCTGACTGTATGTTATTTAGGTTTTAAATATTAAAGGTTATTGGTCATTTTATTTAAATTAGTAGTAGTTGTAGTTGTAGTCAGTTAATATCATATCATGGTAATTCCGCAGAATTACTGAACAAAAATATGGCCAACCAAAGCAGTAAAGGAATAAAAGGTTTGGGATATTGATTGAACCTTTGAAAGGTTCTATATTGCACCATTTTGTCTAGCCACAAAGAACCCTAAGGGTTCTTTTAAATGAACCCTCTGAAATGGTTCTATATAGAACCATTTGAGGGTGCCAAATACGTACCAAGCTATAGAACCCTTAAAGGTTCAATATAGAACCACTTGTTCTTTGTGTGTGGTAGGGGCGGAATACTGTGTGCACATTGGTTTTCTACGCACTCCGTTCCATCATTTCTTGTTGTCATGTTTTGGAGTACTGGTATGAGAGTAGCTGTTATTACGTCCGTTCAGGACAAATTAATCTGTGTTTGTTTGATACTGCCTAGCTGCATTTTTAGTATGCAGCTGTTTTTGTATGAAATAATTAAGTTTCGTATTGATCGAAAGTAAAGAGAGTTGCGTGCATAAACGTCTGGTCCAGCATTTTTAACACTAGAGCCACCCACTTACTGCATCTTGTGCAAGGCCAGAACGTACACGCTACTGTGCTACTGTACTACTGTACTGCTGGCAGCACATCGAAGCAGTGTGTTCAATGCAACCTTTCTGCTGAACGGGGCCTTCAGCAGCGAAGAGTCTAAAGAAAACTCAATTGTGTCAGAGATACTTGGGACACACATTATCCGGTTCTACAAGAGTCTTTACTCCGTCCAGGATAAAAACTATAGTGGAAATGCCAAAACCCACAAATGTGTCACAGACGAAGACATTTTTAGGAATGACAGGTTAGTGTAGACAATGGATAACTGACATCAGATCAGCAGCAACACACTAGTCTACTTTATATAAAACACTACAGTCTTTCGTTTTCACTGTTTTGATTCAGTTCCACAGAAGGCACATTTTGGCAACAACCAAAAAATGAAATACTCAATTCAAAATCATTTCATTACAGTAGTGTATTTTGCAGTACAGTAAATTCAGTTAAAGCAAGAATAAAACAAAAATACAGTTTTTACCCACTGCTTGAACACTACAGTTTTTTTTCAATTGCTGAAGCACGATTTCGAATAGAGGGCCCGGTTTTTCAAAACACTACACACAGTTAACACAACCATACACACAATTAGCAGAACACCTCACATCCTTTGAGCCTCCCTGCTACCTCTACAGAACAGGAAGATTCCAGCAGGAGGAGTCTTCATGGAGATCTTGGAACCAGGGATCCATGCAAAGAAAAAGACCTGGCATATATAGGCCAAAAGAGTGTCATTATAATATTCTTATAATAAAAAAAATTAATAAAGCTTTGCATATAAAACACACATAAAATTCATGTACATTAACACATCACCGCTTAATTATCGCAGTAACTATTCTCACTGTCCATCAAATGGACTGAACACATTCATCAATACTAACATGAAACAAAATGGCTGAACGATTACCCTTCTGTTCATCTCTTTTTTTTCCCCACTTTTACTGCCAGTCACTCACAGAAAAAAAACAAAAAAAACACACGGAGTGAGGGTAATGTAAATAAACACCTTAATATAAACAATATACATGAAATTAACGCCTCATTGCTCCACATTAACACTAGCATATTCGCTACAATTCAACTCCATTTATCAAACTAATATCAGCAAGGTTTACTCACCAGAGGCTCAAGCATCATATACACACACACACAATCCGGCACAATGCAGATCACACAGCTCTCATCAGTCCAGGTCACACTTAGGAAACAGGGACACGGGAGTTCAGCAATGTGCAAGTTCATGATTTGAGTCTAGCGAAGTGGCTAATGGTCTAAGCTAGTGCCACGGCTGCTAATAAACACAACTCAAGTTCTCTCTCGTTTCCGTTGCAACCACACGGTCCACTTAATCAATCCACGGCAAAAAAAAACAAAAAAAAACACACACACACACACACGACGCTACGTACACCCTGATGACACCTGATTGGTTACGTCACATCACGTGAACTCATGTCACCTGAATCTTGTACATTTCGAGAAGGTACATTCGCCACACTTGACATGAAGTATGAAATGAAAAAAAGGAAATGAAATGAAAAAAATGAAAATACTCTTTTTAACAAATATGAAAAAATACTTGTGTACATTCATTCAAATATTGATTTGTATCTTTTTATTTGTTGATGTATTTAAGATTTCAAATTATGAATCCTATTTATTTCTTTTATGTGAGTGTATTTCGAATCAAAATCCCTATTTATCTGTCGTATGTATGTATGTATGTATGTATGTATGTATGTATGTATGTATGTATGTATGTATGTATGTATGTATGTATGTATGTATGTATGTATGTATGTATGTATGTATGTATGTATGTATTCCATCGCAGGAAGATATGAACTTATTTTACCAGTAAACCCATGAACTGATCAAGGGCCTAGTAACCTGGGTTACATGTGCATAACACCAAAAAAAAAAAAACAAAAAAAAAGATCTACATAGGATCCCACAGGAACCAGTATGAACAGTGCTGATATGGTACATACTAAGCAGTTGTTTACTTTTGTAGAAAGATTTGTTTTTACCTGTTTTCTTGTCGAAATGTGTCACGTCGGGGTAAAAAGGAAGATTAAGGAATGGGAGTTGGACCCAAACGCAGTTAATGGAGGCAAGATCAGGGAAACAAAAGGCGAGCTTTATTGAAAAGCTGTTACAAAAACCAAAAGCAGACACACGGGGATGAAAAACAAAGTAGCAACTAAGGGCGAGGCAAAGTAGCAAAGAAAAAATACAAAGTTCAAATCAATGTCAAAGTACAACTCAAACATGGAGAAAAAAAAAAATGCAAAATAAATCCAAAACCTACCAAACAAATCAGGAGCATGAACAGGAGCATGACCAGGAACATGAAAACAGAAAACAATGACTGGACAAGGAGTGAGGGGAACACAGAGACTAAATACACAGACAGTAATGACATGACGAGGAACAGGTGAGGAGAGAGGAGGAAGGAAGCCAGGTGTGATAATGAGGGGGAGGAGCACAGAGGAACAGACCAGGAGGGAACAAGACAACAGACAGAGGGAGCCAGAGGGGAGAACATAGGAGAAACTTAAAGGACACATGAGGGCATGGAAAATCAAACACATGACACAAGACATGGAAAAACAAAAACACAACACAAGACATGATACAATGACGTAAATCAAATACAAGAAACCAAAAAACAGATACAAGAACAAACAAAAACAGGAGTCGTGACAAAATGTCCTGATCACAGATGCCACTGTATATCTGCTAAGATCTGGCTGAACTCTCAGTCCAGCCTCCCTCAGCGTCAGTCCGTGGTTCACCACATGGTCACCAAATTATGCCCAAATTTCATTTGATAAATTTGGTCCTCTCCTTCTTAGGGCATGTATTCCTGCTTCCGGTCTTCCTCTGCCTCTGCCTCTGCCTCTGCCTCTGCCTCTGCCTCTACCTCGTCCTCTTCCTCTTCCTCTACCTCCACCTTGGCCTCGACCTCTGGCATGGCCTTTGCCTTCACCTCCTTCTCCTTGAATTCCTCCTCTTATTCTTACTCTTCCTCGTCTTACTCGTTCCATTGTGGTAGAAGACAGGTGAACTCACCTGCTGCCTTTTTGTAGTGCTTGAACCTGATTGGTGTGTTTACAATTAAGCAGTCATGTGTTGGTGCACCTGAGTGTTGTGTTTAACCAATTAGATAATGAGTGTGGTCATTTGAAAGTCAGTGCTTTGGAAATTTGCGAGGAGGTGACATCATGATATGCATCTGTGTCTAAGGTATACAAGTGTGTTCAGTGTTTTGCAATTTACTGTGTGCAGTCATTTGCAAAAAGTGTGAAGCTGACATTGTGCTTATAGTTGTGCTAATCTGGTCCGGAGTTTTGCTCCTTGAGCGTAAGGTTTTTATAATTGTGTACGACTTTTGATTTTAGTGTTTATGAAATCCAAAAAAACTAGTAGGCCCTAATCGTGTTGAAATCCTTTTCCCTCATTAAAAATTCCAGGATCAAGACATGTGCAATATGGCATCCCAAAAGCATGAAACTCAAACATTCAAGAGTAGGAACAATATGAAAAACACATTTTTGAGTGGAGGGGGGAAATCAATAGACTTGGCAGGTAGTGATGCGTCAGGGCTTCTTTGGTACAGCACTGCGGACAGCGGTGAGAAAGAGAGAGATGATCCTTATTAACAAGAAGCATTTTGCTTATGCAGAGAAATAAATCTGTTTAAACTGGATATTTAGGCTGTGTGCCACAAAACAATTAAGAGAGAGAGAGAGGTGGCGGGTGGGGGATCCGTTGTGTGATGGCGGAGAGTCAGCAGCTAGATTTTGCACCCACAGTAGTACAACCACCACGACCATTATTCATTGTATTATTACATTTGTGGGAAGTTATTACAATAAAGATTTTCACGTCCCCACAAACGTAATAGTTACGTCTGGGAAATCGCGTGTTACGTTTGTAGTAGGCAGCGACCCCATACTGACATACAGTATGTCACATTGTGTCACCACACATTACTGATTTAATCTTATAATTTCTAAAACATTCAAATGATTTTATTATCATACTACATTTTCAAAACCACATTCATTCCAATATTTATTCATTTTTGTAAAAATGAAAAAAAACAGCTCTGAAGGCCCAGGGCCCCTATTGGCTCTGGGGCTATGTGCACACGCCCACTTTGCCCATGCGGTAATCCGTCTATGGCTGACAGCCTCATGCTGTGTTGTTCGGTATTTTTGTTTCATTTTATTTTTTCTCTACGTTTTTCTCAGACACAGACACAGACACCCAAAACCACACATATTTTACATGGGAAATAAAAAGGCGCTCCTCACTGAGCCCTTTAACTCAAACGTCCATAAACACACAGCTTTAAATGGAAAGGCGTCTCTATTGCGCACGCTTATAAAGTCACACAGTCCATACCCCACGGGCTTTTAGAATTGAGCAAATGATTCAAAACGCCGTACTCACTTATTCGATGGAGCATCCGTTGTCCACCACCTGTGCCTGACTTCAGGTGGGATCCAGTCCTCCGTTTGTCGGAGCGGGACTCTCTGCCGGCAGCTCCCTTCAGTCCAGGCTCAGGTGAAAATCAGCTGAGCGTCCATCGCCATCTTTGTCGCCAAATTGTTGTGGAAATTCTCTTTTGTGAGGTAGAGAGTTGCTAAGTCTCCAAAGAACTTCAGACTTCAGCGTATGATTCAGATCTCTTTTAATAAACATGCAGCATGGAGGGAAGGCTCAAGCATTCTCAGCTCAAGTACAGAATCAGACAGGAGGTTGCCTTCATTTACAACAGTCATAAAACATTTTCTTTACATAAGAATGACTTTTAGATGTTTGGGTGTATGACTGTAGTGACTCTTTAATGCAAAAGATGGGACCGCAAATGTCATCTTATCTACACTTCTGTATCTTCCCATGTAGGGGATGTGCCCCCACCTGTGCCTCTTCTGACACCTCAAGCAAAATGACAGTGTCTCTTTCTCCTCCTATCCTTACAGCACATTTGATCACTAACAGGAAGACTATGAAATTTCTTACATCAGCACCTTTTTTTTTCTTTTTTTTTTTACAATAACAATGGAAGATGTTGCAGAGAGAGGAAGAGGAAGAGGGAGGGTGAGAATGAGAGGGGGAGGAAGAGTGAGAGGTAGGGGTAGAACACTGGTAGAAGAGGCCATGGCCAAAAAAGACAACAGCTTTCAAATGAAATCAGAGCAACCTTAGTTGATCATGTCATCACCCATGTGCTGACACTGCGAGAGGCTGGACAGAGAGTGTGGCCTCTCATATTGTCGCATATTTTTTCTGCAATTTTTTTTTCAGTTCACTGTATTTAGATAGTAGTATTTTGATAAAAAAAAAAAACAGCCTACTTGTAAAAATGTGATTTAGCAATTGGAAAAAACGTAACAGGCTCTGATCAGTTGACCTGAAACCTAGCACCTTCAGCCACACCCCAGGTACTGCCTTCCATGCACTTGCTTGCCACTGAGTTCTTTAATGGTGTTGCTACTGACTACAGCCAATGGTAAATGATCCTGCAGAGAGCATAGCATAGCTCATACACAGTGGATAAAAATACACTGTGGGCTGTGCCCAAACATACACACACATAACATACAGTATGAAAAGACAGCATTTACATATTCATAGACTCCGGAATTTTCTATGAGGCACATGAAAGATGCCACTTTAAGGATTTCAATGTGTAGTTACAGTTTATAGCAAAAGCCATGTCAGACAAATATCAGAGAAATTGCATGTATGTTTAGAAACATTAATGTGTGGTTGCTTTACAACAACAGACCTTGACTTTCCTGATCATCTTCATCTCCTCCTCATCATCTGTCTCTGGGATCTCGTAGATTTTGATTTTGTGCTCCTGAATTTCTTTCATGATCCCCACACAGCAGATATGAAACAGTGAGAGACAGCGTTAAATAGAACAGGAAAGAGCAGGAAAGGAGTAAAAGTTAACATTTTGGGCTATAATTGTAATATTAAAGCTGCAAGCAGTGATGAACGGGCCCTCACAGTCCAAAGGCATTGGGGCATGCTGCTGTCGGTATGCATCCCTGAACTGTCCGTGTTTGGGACAGTGCTTTGGGACAGACAAGGTTAAGTTTAACATGTGGTGCTGTGACTATGACTGTATTGTGTTCCTTTATAATTTGGTGGCCTGTTCCTGCCGGTATTAAATAATGTACACTGAAGTCAGAAGAACTCTCTGCAATCAACATAAAAAGAAAATGGATTACAGGTGAAAAGTCCCTCAAAGTAATTTGTGGTTAGTTACGTTTTGAAAATTGATTCACAGCGGCATTTCGGGAGGGTGTGCTCACCTATTAGTTGCATGTCATTTTGTAGTGTATAATGCGAAGGAAAAAAACCTATAAATGTCATGTAAATAGGATGTTTGTCTGAATTCCTGTGTCCAGTAGGTGGCGTTATGGATATGACACAGTACTGACGAACGGAGGAAGGGCAACAACATATACATGTGTGATGAATTTGATGTGCATGGGAAATTGTGCGTTTAAGTTATAAGGACTTGATGCTTTATGGCGAACCATGAAAATGCACCATGACACCCACCTTGTTTGACGAATGTGAAAGCTTTTGATAAGTTTTCATGTCTGAGAGTGATACTGAGTGAATTGGAAGTCTGTAGTGTTCAGTCTGTAGGAGAGTTACAAATGAGGGACAAGGTATAAGTATGAGGCATGGAAATGGATCAGAATGGGGGTGAAATGCAAACTTTGAATCACAATGGCCGACTTCCTGTTGGAGTGACAGTTTGATACCAGGATGTTTTTTGTGCGTCTGGTCATGATACATATGCATACCGAATGTCATTCATGTATGTGCATGTAGGAGGCGAGGCTTGGATTTTTAATGTTCCAGGGGGCGCTATAGAGTCCCCTAGTAACACCTTTCGTCAACTATCGTCAAGAGGGCATCAGCGATAATTGTACCACGTTTCGTGTTAATCCAACCTACCAATATGGAGATATAAAATACTTTTAATAATAATAATACTTAATACTTTTACTTTTAATACAATTTAAAGAGTGCCACCTTGTGGTCTATGTGTAAAATTTTGCACAGAGCCTCAGGGGCTCATGGGAAGTAGTAAGCAGAATTTAATGCCATTCGGACACACCAATGTGGAGATGTGCAGCACTTCCTGTTTGGAATGAAATCTGCAGGAAGTTGTTATTTAATAAGTTGAGTGGAAATATATAAGTATAATATATGGCCTTGGCCTATAGTACGAGATTCAGCACAATTCACGGAACGCGTGGGTATAAGGTTTTTGAATGTACGACAAAGTATATGTGAGTTAAAAGCCAAAACGCATTTTCCTTGATTATAGCGACCCCTAGTGGTGAAAATTCAGGATGACAATCGATTATAAAATTTCTCGCCGGGTGTGACTGATATTCTAAGTTAAGTGAGTTTTTGGGGTATGTTCAGGAAATGAAAAATGCAAATTTTCAACTAATAATGAGAGAACTACGTAAGGGATAATGCCTGACGAGGTGTCCATAATCAGGAATTAATGACATCGGATGGTCCGCAAAGTCCATTAATTCCTGTTACAGTCGCCACCCTGTGGTGTTCAGAGGATAAGGCACTGAAGGACTGTCGGACTGCACTTAATGTTGGAAATAAAATATTCAGATTTTTTTTTCATGTGGATGGGCCAGCTAGCACATTAATTTAGAGCAGTGAACAGACAATTTGACTGGAACTACTTAGTAGGTGTCCATAAATCAGGGGTTAATTGACACCCTGCAGCCATTCAGAATCGAGTGTTCCCCCTGACCATGGTATAAACCTACAGACTCTAAACAGAGGTTTGTATCCATTAGCAAGGCAGCACTGTCCTCTAGTGGAGAAAGCCTGTTCACTCAAAAGTTATGATATTTTAGCTGTTTTTTTGTTTGTTTTTTTTGTTATTTAGCCATAAAAGCGCCATCTATTGGTCGATTTGCACCGAATTTTGCACAAACGCTTACAGGGCCATGCAACACAATAAGAAAACTGTTGTGTTAATCGAACTGTGTTTGGTCAAGATATGCAAGTCTATCTGTTTTGAACACAATGTGCAGGAATTTATTGTATTATATTTTGGGCGTTATTTGGACTATCAAAATTCTTTTGATAATGTAGTGGATAAAAACCTGATCTGTAATACCATCACCCTATTTAGAAGTGTTCAGCTGTTCTGTGTGTGTAGAAGGAAAGCACCTGCAGGGTCTGCAGTGGATAAACCATAGAGGAATCATCCCTTAAGCGGAACACGAGAGTCACAGTTACTGTATATGGAGATTATGACTGCTAAACATGAAAATTAACAAAAGATGACCATTGCCAGGTGACACCCGAGCCCCAAGGAGGGAGGGGGCTGAAACGGGGGTGTCTGGCTTTATTTTTAAAACCTTATTTGGAAGATATTCCACCGGTATAATCTAAAAATGGAAGTTAATCGTGGTTAAGGGTATTGATCAGGCCAAAAGGAAGGAGGATCCAAGGGCATGGAAACCCCCGGACCAGAATAGTATATAAAGGGGAGCACCAGACAGAGAAATTGGTTCATCCCGGGAGAGCTCACTGCATGTATTTTGCTGTGTGACATAAATACCTTTGACTGGAAGATCAGCTGTTTCATCGTTAATTTTAGACTCCACCTGTGAGTTTTTGCTTAGTGAAAAGTTTATTAGTTGCTAATACAGACAAGTAGTTTTTGCACTACAATAACTCTTTGTCAGGAAGGTCCAAATTGTCTGGGAGGAGTTCTAAAAAGTAGATTTTTCATTTGTCGTGATTTTGCGAATGGAAAGTTACCGCGAAAGTGGGCGTGTCTTTCCTGTATATGGCCCAGCCTGCCCACCAGAGGATAGCTTCATTACAGACTACCCACACATTGTTTACTCAAAAGCATAGTAGAGAAGCTTAGCTAAAACATATCAGTCCAGCTGGCCATTTCTTCACCCACCAGGGATCTTCAGGGATGAAAGGGGCATCATGAGCAAAACAGTAGTCCCTGACAAGTGTGACTGCAAAAGAACCGGGAGTTCCTGGGTCTGGAGATGTGTTCATTTTCATGTGTAACTATTAAATGACTGTAATAACTAGACTTTCCTACTGTCAGATTGTGAGTTTTCTATTAATTCTAGAATACAGTTAAACACAACACTATCATGCTGGCAACATTAATAACTTGACTTCGACTTTTTTGTGACAAATGTTTTATTGTGTTCATTCATCATTTATGTCAAAGTAGAAAAACAACGAAGAAATAAAACAAGGGAAATAAGTCCACACACTTAACACTAAAAGCTGAACTAATAAAACAAAACAGAATGAGGCTTCCACTGGCCATCATGACCTCTAAGAGGGTTAGACCTAAAATAGGGTCCCAGTGGTCATCATGATCTCTGCCTGCAGTCGGGTCTGGCCTTCTTCTAGGATTTTGATCTAATATCTGGAACACACTTAAATGGTTCAATCGTACTTTGTGGTGCTCTAAGGAGTGCACTGTTTTATATTTATGTTTTCCAAAGGAATAAAATATTGACCACAATAACCCAATAATTTCCTTCCACTGACCATCTTACCTCTGGGAGCATAACGTCAAACACAAAATCCAGGAGTCTTATCTCCCCCTTCTTTATTTGCGCTCCTACACCTGTGACCTCCTCAATGACCCTCAGTAGCTGAAAGATCTATTGGAAAGAAAGGTACAAATCAATAAATTCATCTTTCATATGTTACATCTATGTGAAAAACATAGACATGACTGATGACAATTTCATTTACCCGCTAGTCACTAAGGTTCAGGGTCCTCAGTTTCAAATGCTGCTTCAAATTCACTGACGTGGATGTGTGCTGCCAAATGAACATCCTATTGGAACGGATCATTCCATTGAGGAGACCATGATACAAGCTCTGAAAACAAAGAGTAAAGGGTGAACATGTAATCACTGTTAGAGTTTGTAATTACTTACAACACAGTCTATTTAAAAGTGACCTTGATTTGATCCTTAGAAAAAACTGCAAGAAGCCCTCCATGCTCAACAGTACCCATTACCCTGCAGATACAGAAAATGAAAAAAATGAGGACTGCCAGGATAAACAGGCATTACTCAGTTACTGTCAATCTGAAAACATTTTTTCCAATCATTTATCAGTAAGCATCTCCAGATTGTAGACAGGAAGATAATTCATATGACATATTGCGATGAAAATATGATTGTAATGCTTGTGGCTCTTGGAAAAGTGCAGGCTTAGTATGTCAGTCAAGTGATCATCTTTTCTCGCCCTTTGCTTCTGTTATTTTTGTATGACACTACCAGGGCTCTCAAGTTTTGAATGCAGAGAGCAATATTCATCCGTGTGGCTGCTGCCTGAACAATAACTGCTCAGGCTTACAGAAGTATGACACTAGGCATCGACAATTTAACCAAGTAGAACATATTTATTGAATTTCTGTGTATTGAATATGAGTGAGTAAGTGAGTGACTTTGACTTGTGTTGTTTGTAGAGGTAAGATCTTTAGCCCGAGCCCGAGCCCGACCCGGCCCGAAATTCGGGTCGGGTCGACCTAATTAGATATGGTTCATGTCCACAAAACCTTAAATATGCATTGGAAATGGTCTCTATTCTACAGCGGTTCCAGAGTTAATATATGGCTTTAAGTGATATATCAACTTAATATAGACTGTATATGTAACACATTCGGATATGCCATAGATTTGATCCATATTCCATTGTGCTCAGTCAGATATGTCCAGATATGATATGAGGTGACACTTGGAACAGACACACTACATAAATAAGATGTTGCTGGTATTCTAATATAAGATATGTCCCCATGATGTATATCAGGGTCATGTTTTACCAAATATGGGATATCAGTAAACTCAGGATATAGATCAGAAATGTTCTGTATTGTACAGAAAATTCAGTGACATATCAAATGAGATATTCTGGGATTCTGGCCCTTTTTGCCCAGTATAAATCACCAGATTCCGAAAAATTGTGTGATCAGATATGACCTAATGTCATATACAGAACACATACATGACAAAATTTAAAATGTTGCTCATATCCCAATACAATATTTTGTCATGGTGTTGCATACTGGGCTCATATTTGACCAGATATGGTGCATATCAACAAAACACAGGATATTTATCTGAGATGTCCGTATTCAACACAGAATCCAAAAACGGATTTTTAGGGATTCTGGGTATTTTCGCCCTGAGGACATTTACGGAACACATACATGACAAAATGAAAATATTTTTCGGATCTTACTACAATATATTGTCTTCATGATGTATATTGGGTTCATATTTTACCATATATTGTGCATATCAACAAAACTCAGGATATGCATCAGAAAAGTCTGCATTCTAGACAGAATCAAAAACCGGATATTTGGGATTCTTGCTCTTTTCGCCCAGTGCACTAATGTCATTTTCAGAGGGTTAAAAGAGAGTTATAAAATGAAAATAGCCTATAATCCATATTTAATTCTGAATGATTTTCATGTATTAAAAACAGCTCTGAAATAAAAAGAGCATATGTATGTGTATAATATAGTTCAAATTCAGCTATCACTACAATAGAGTGTTTTGTCAGTAGTTTGGGACTCTCACTTTCCTGCTTTGCAGTAGGTACAGAGAAGAACATTCCTGCTGCATGCAGACTGTGTGACTCCATACAACTCTCAGTACAATCAAAGAAATGTTTATATTTTCTTGAAATCATAGGATTAAATCGCAACAACCATATATATATTACCATTATATATGTATTTTTTTTCATCCCAAATCCAAAGCTACCACCCGTGAGTCTTCAGCTGTGGAGATAAATTAGACCTGCATGCAGGACTACAAGGAAGACAGTGAGCAGTAACCAAGTAACTGTCATGTTGTTCTTTTCACAAATATGGGAATGATTGTAAAAAAATATCATTAAAATGCATATAGAGTCACACAGTCTGCATGCACCAGAAATGTTCTCCTCTGTTCTTACTGCAAAGGAGGGAGGAGAGAGTCCCAAACTATTGACCAAAGATCCTAGGCTACCTCAGTGATAGCTGAATTTGAACTATATCATATATACACTTACATATGCTCTTTTTATTTCAGAACTGTTTTTAGTACATGAAAATCATTCTGAAATGAATATGGATTATAGGCTATTTTTATTTTATAACCCTTTTTTAACCCTCTGAAAATGATGGTGGATCATCTGGCATTAACATCACTGTCCTCTGAAGGCCGTCACGGGCTCAGTTTTTAAGATTTAAACCATATGCATCATAGAAATCTTGAAATTGAAAGGAATCTGCTGATACCATACATGTCATGCTAGCTTACTGGGAAAGGAGCTAAATATCACTCCAAATTCTAACTATTTTTACCGTGAGGTCCACGACCTCAATGTGAAATGATTACTTGTAATAATAATTTTCAGTCGGCACTTAATGAGGGATGAGATGAGGATGAGGAACCTGCTGCTGCTGATACTGAGCTAGATTCATGGCTGTCTGATTGCCTTCAATTTTTACAACTGCTGACATTATTATTAGCTTTAACTGTTCTTAAACTGTGTTAGCTGTGAACTGTGCTCACTTTTCTTGGGGCCCTGGTCCCCCCAGTTCGATGCCCCTGTTTAAGAGACACAAGACTGTTGTGCAGAATAAGAATTAATGTAAAATGACGAGACTGTCGTACAGCAGGTGGCGGTATGCACCTGACAATTGTTCCTGTTCGACCTGTTCCGTCAGTAACCATGGCCAAATGCAAGGAGGTAACGTTAATTTCGTATCTAAGAAAAGCATAGCTTTCCCTATCATTTACTTTGATTGACAGACAATACAGATACTTTAATAAATATTGCAGTACTTGCTATAGGCTTATGTGCTGCTCTCATATCTCATATCAAAAAGTTATTGCTGACACCTATTATTAACTACAGGCCTTTTATTATTATTATTGTTGTTGTTGTTGTTGTTGTTATTGTTATTATTATTATTATTACGTTTATTGTTTTATTTTTCTTCTTATTTTTTTTAATATTACGTTTATAATTTTCAGGGAGAAAGAAGTAGCCTAGATCGAGAATATGAACAATACAGTTTTACCAAAATAAAAAATGTCTGTGTGCAACAGGGTCCAAATTACAATCAGCATTTTATCAGATTAATTTCAACGATGGAGGAAAGAAAAAACAGCACTCAGACAAACATACTGAAGTTCATTGCTCTGTGTGACATTTTGCAAACATTCAAGTCAAGACACCAAATCACGATACATGTCATTCAGGCATTCAGGGCTGTGTGGCACGCATTTAACATAGTTATCAAACCAGGTCCAGACATCTCTTGATCAACTGGTACGCAATCACCAGAAATCACCATTTAGGTCAGGTAGTCAAAGGGCTCTTTCCAGACGTCACTTCAAAATGTGTATTTTCTTCCTCAGACGTAAAGGGATCTCTAATTGGTAAGAAAAATAAGGTCCTTTCAGCCCTCCAAATACTTTCCATAATTTCCACCTCACTGCTTCAATATGGTATCAAAAAACTTGTGTTTGGCAAAAGGCCAATAGCTGATTAAATGATGTGGGGAACTTGTACTTTGTGTCAGTCTTCACTATGATGAAGAAAAGAATAAGCCTTAGTTGTTCTTACTTGAATATATGGGTTTAACACAAGCACGTATTTGTCGACATGGAAGATTGTGGTACAGCATGTATACGTAAACCCATCCACACCAAAAGCTTATGATAACATTTTTTCAGCTTTATACAGTACTAGTGCAGTGCCCATAGGAAATATGCATTCTTATAGTTAGGTGGGATGTTAGGTAGCTTTTTCATGGATGTCCAAATGAGGCTGTGTTTGAAGATGGGACGTCAGGGATATTTAGGTTTATTATGAAATCCGATATTCCAGGGTATAATTGGCCGTTTCTGACTATTTTTGATTTTGCCATTATATTTCACCTTAAAAACTATTTACTTGGTGTCATTATTTTCAGCACAACCTCACGTGTGACTATACATTTATTTTTTTATTTGACATACTGTATTTGAGGAACACATACATACACACACACACACACACACACACAGATTCCTTGCTTTTATAGAGAGATATCATACCACATGTCGCACCACAATTTCATCTGACAGGGGGCACCAGACAAAATGTGTTTAGTTTATCAACAGTTTTTATTAGCTCATTACTATTAAAGGGATAGTTCGTGTTTTTTGAAGTGGGGTCATATAAAGTATCTATAGTCAATCTGTTCCCTACTGTAATAACCGATCAGCGCAGCCTCAGTTTGGAGAAGTAGAGAGCCGCTCCAGCCCAGATGCTCAGTTTTGTACTGCAGTGAACGGTGCCCAAATGCAAAGCAAATTTTAAGCACCTAAAACAAGGCTCACCTAAAAAAATCTGTAACAGTTCAAGTGGACGTTGTATGGAGAAAATTCACTGCTTTGCATTGCCATCAGGCCACCCTTTATTTTGGCAACATTTTCTCAACCGTAGGACCCCCATATGTGTGACGTGTCATGGGTCACCATGCATGCAGTGCGCTAGCTACTGTTTATCAAACTACCATTGCTATCCTGCAGAAGGGGAATGTTGAGAGGCACTTTCAAACTGTTAAAAAGTGCAACACTGATTCTCCGCTGATTAGCTGTTAGCCCTGCCTGTCAGCTATTAGCCTCAAGCTGTTTGCCTAGCAACGCTAACTCTCAAACCGACATTCTCCATGCTGTCAGGCCTGGGCAAAAAGGAGGACTCAGATGCAGACAGAGTACAGTTTAGGCAGGCTTTTATTCTGAAATCTCTCGTCTCTTCTTCTTCAAAAAGGGCTATGAAATCTAACCTCATCTGAACAGATGGAGGACTTAGAACAACAAACAAGAAAACAAGAAACACAAGGCAAAAAAACAATAAACAGAAAATCGCTCCTGAAGGAGGAAAAGAAAATGACTATAGCTACACTATTCTTAGAATGAAATATACTATGAAAATTTACACAAAAGGAAAACCACTCACAAAGAGAGAAAAAGCAAAAGGCTGTACACTTAAACTACGTTGCACTGAGCTGAAAAAAAAACCAAAAAAAAACCTACAAACCAAAAAACGCTCCAAAGGAGGAAAATCAAAGATGCTATGAAATTAACCAGCTTAAAAAAAATAAAAAAACAAGCTGACCAAAACGTTATCAAAACAAAATCACTCAGAGACATTCAAGAACGTGAAGAGAGAAAAAACAAATGTGGCAATACTTAGCGAAGAACTGTGGCAAGGCTATGAATCAAGACTGGAGGTACACAACAAGACAAAGTACTCTGGCAACAAGACAAGGGGAGACACAGCCTATAAGACAAATCAGGGGACAGAGGTGGAAACAATCAGGAATCAGGGGAGCCACCAGACCGGTGACACACAAGGAAGGGCAAGTGACCTGAAACAAGAGGAGAGTTACTTTTCAAAATTAAACAGGAAGTTCACAAGACAAAAAAACCCCAAGACAGGACACCCCTCACCGCAGTGTGACAGAACCCCTCCATCTAGGGCCAACTCCTGATGGCCCAGACTTTTCAGGGTGGTCTTGGAAAAAGTCATTGATGAGGCTGGTGTCTACGATGTGGCGAGAAGGGATCCAATGTCTTTCTTCGGGTCTGTAGCCCTCCCAGTCCACCAAGAACTGTCTGCCCCGGCCCTGGTTGTGTACTGCCAACAATTGCTTGACCTTGTAGACCGGACCACCATCAGTCACCTCAGGTGGCGGGGGAGGTGCGGCGGCTGGAACCATGGAGCTTTCCTTGGCTGGTTTTACCTGGTTCACGTGGAAGGTAGTGTGAACGCAGAGGGACTGGGGCAGACGAAGCCGGACTGCTGCAGGACCTATGAGTTTAGTGACGGGGAAAGGGCCTACAAACCATGGCGCCAGCTTGCTGGAGGGGACCTTGAGGCGTAGGTCCTTGGCTGAGAGCCACATTCTCTGGACTGGCTGGTAGGTGGGAGCAGGCCACCTCTTGCGGTCTGCCGCTTTCTTAACTCGATCCCCCTTGTAGTTTCTGGGCTCTTTTCCTCAAAGGTGTCGGCGTGTAGTTTGATGATAAAAGAATTCTGCTGAGACAAGGCTGGGTGGAATGATAGAGCAATCTTTACTGAAACTATACTTCAAGCCAGCATCCAAATTCAGGGTGTGGCCACCCTCTTGAGTTCTCAAATCTGTGGCGAAGGTAATGCCAAACGGCTTCGCCCTCTACTCTATCAGACGTCCTGTCGAACCCTCGATCTCAGGAGGTCTACCAAAATGCCACCCCCAAATCTCTACTCGTGGGATCCTTCTTAAAGTCCCTTGGGCAGTACCTGCCTACTTCTAATTGGTCACTGTGGTGGGTTGAGGGCCCATCTATCCAATCAACTAGAAAAGGAGGTGGTCTATCTCCCTGCTCATCTCCCATAAATGACTAAATCTGTTACTGTCGCTCCTTGGGTCTTGTACTCAAAAATTACCTAAATGAGCCCTCTATCCTTTTCTGGAGATATACGTGTTTAGATATCTTCCTCCATCTGACAGAGGAGTCAGAGTTGCAGTGTTGCTGTCCAGAAACCTCACCCTGTCGGATCAGTACCTGATGGACGGCTGCCCAGATGCGGCAGCAATGTCGGACCATGGCATGGGCAGAGGGAACTGACACTTCCAGCTCATTATCTGGGAAGAGTGGGGGACCTCTGCTGTCACTTCATCCTAGGCTACATCACTATGATTGGATCTGTTGGTTTATACGGACAGTGCTACTCCCTCCGTGTGGACCGACAGGTGATTCATTTATTCTTTGTTTTGTTTGCTCGACTTTTTTTAGTGCTAAGATGATAAAAAAGAGGCCTTCGCTGAGGTAGCTGACTCCTTGTTTCAGGATTTTTAAAACAAACCTGAAATATTATCATCAATCAAAATTCTTCAGCTATCAAGAAGTACAGTTACACAGTGCTGTGATTTAATGGCCGAGGATTTGACACAGCAGCTTCGGAGAGACATTGCAGACTGCAAGTGTTGCTCACTGCAATTAGACTGCAATTAAATAGCTGTTTGGTATTTTTTTTCATAAAGGTAGGTCATTTTGACCTGGCCATTTTGAAAGTAGCTCGCAAGCTAAAAAAGGGTGGGCACCCCTGCTCTACAAGGTCCCTGTTGGCAACACTTGTGTTCAGAATGCCACAAACCCTATAATATATTTTGATGTTCCTCTGTTCCATTGTGACAATAAAACAACAACAAAAAAACATTTGAACT
Source organism: Acanthopagrus latus (assembly GCF_904848185.1). NCBI lineage: Eukaryota > Metazoa > Chordata > Actinopteri > Spariformes > Sparidae > Acanthopagrus > Acanthopagrus latus. Next base: position 26,029,017 of record NC_051041.1, on the reverse strand, counting down.
ACATTTTCATATCATTCCAGTGAGGACTCATAAATAACTAAAAATAACTAATGTTACTGCTGAAATCTTCTTATGTTTTGATACGCGTTTCTGTATATATATATATATATATATATATATATATATATATATATATATATATATATATATATATATATATATATATATATATATTCAGCAAAACCAGAATCATAATTTCAGAATTTGTGTTTGTGCATGATTTCTCAATGTCTCATCTGGCCAGTGTTGTAGTCTTTAGAACATGGCTTCCTCAAGTTAATTTTGATAATTATTATCAATAATTATTAATTTCTAAAAACCACACCTACCCTACCATCAATTCCACAAAACACGATCTGATACATATCTAGATAATGGGTTAAGATACCATTCAGGGTTACGATACAAAAGATTGCTGCTTCAATGCCCCTGGTCTACATGTCCAAGTGTCCTTGGGCAACAAACTGAACCTTAAACTGCTCCTGATGTGATGGTCAGCACCTTGCATGGCAGCCGCTGCCATCAGTATGTGCAGAATTACTGTATGTATGTATGAATTACTGTAAGTTGATTTTGACAAAAGTGTGCTAAATGTAAGACTGTCACTGGTTTCCTTATATTTTTCAGAGCTTGGGGCATGGCTGAAACAAACACAAATATATGATAAATCGAAATTTTCGGCAAACACCATATTAACGTATTCATCCAGAGAACAAAACATAACTGCATTGGTGTTTGTGATCAGCACAAGGTTTTATACTGGAGGTGGAGACAGGAAGTGGTGATGTCTTTGTTACCCGGTGACTTCACACAGAGAACCCCTCCCTTTTCCCCATTCACTCCTGTGCAGTGTTTCGTACTAAAAGGTAAAGATGCGAATTCACACTGCGACTGGTACACCAGTGAGCGGATACTACAGCAGGCAGGTCCACAGCCTGTCGAAACCGCTTGCTATGATATGAGCGTCTTCACTGGTAGCTGAGGACCGCGTCTGCAGGTGAGGAGACTGGTGTCGCCTGTTGCTACTGTGCCGGTCACTGCTGTCTTATGTTGGCGACGTGTGTCTAGTGTTATGGTCGCTGCCTTTATTAATTGTGGCAACAGGCATTGTTTTTGATACATTTGGTCTTAGTTAGACATTTTATGTTTAAAAATTGGTAGTTTTGCGTGTAATTTTACCCTCTGTCATAATTAGACTCCAGGCTTTTACTTGGTGTCGGCAGTCCAGGTAGGCTGATGCGTGATGTTTTCACAGGGAACGTACTGCCAGACGCCATTTACAAAAATATATATATATATATATATAATAAATTTAAAAAATAAATAAATTAAAAAAACCCTTTTTAATATTTCTTTAGTTCTTTCCGAAATAACACAACACATAAAATATAACCAAATACACATTAATTCGGTATAATAGGAACCTACGATGCGCTGTTGATTTCATTATTTATTTTTATTAATTCCAACTTTCGTCCTACCTCGCCTGCAGTTTATGCGATAGGTATTTTTCTAATAAAATGGGTGGCAGGGACCATTTCCAACCAATTCTAAAAGTTAAAATACTACTGAAATAATAGCTGTGTGTGTGCGTGCGTGTGTGTGTGTGTTGAAATGTAATGTCGCTAATAAAGGCAGGGAATCTGAATCTTATGTCACAAGTATTGCAAATCAGCAAAGGTTCATGTATTAAGCTAAAATGGTGTTTTGCGTGACATTCTCTCCGTTTACAAGGCGCACACACTTAAGGCAATGTCTGTTTTATCAGACTGGAAACGCTATTAACATTACGTCTGTTTGTGAAGCTGATTGGTGTGTTATCTGCTGTTTGCCCAGGTCATAGAAATGACAGACTATGTTCACTTAAGCCGTGGCTGTCAGAAGAGAGCAGCAGGTTTACATGGATCACTTGCATGCGGCAATTAAATCGTATTCCTGCTGTCCATCGCTGACTTAAGGGTGCATCCCGATCTGAGGGTGTTGTGTTGATTCACATGTGGTTATTCCAGCCTGTCACAGTCACAAGGCGGTAACCACATGTCTGACAGACGAGACGAGGCACACCCCGCAACTGTCATTACGGTCTTGTCTCATTTACACAAAGAGCGCATTCAGCCTGTATTTAATGTTTTAAAGTGGTGTCAGTGGGTATTTAGACATGAATAGGCTGTCATTAAGCTTATGAAATGACTCGTATTTCTAATGGACCCTGGTGTTCTATTCTGGTGAGAGCATTTTAGCAATAACTGGGGGGCAATTTTGTGATCTTGAATTAAAATGAATAGCAAGTGTTATTGCTTGTTGTTTATTTTTGTTTTTGCAGAGTGTTGTTGAGTGTTTTGTTTTTTTACGCTATTTACTTATTATGGTGCTGTGCTCTCCTCTGATTTTGTCCCACCTATTATCTGTCCTATATGTATGGTGGCAATCAGTTGTCCACCCAGGGGATTGATAAAGTGTTTTGTATTGTATCTATGATACAGTTTGTGTAATAGTATCCAGGTTGTAGAATTGCTAAATTGATCTTTTGCTGGTGATTAGACAGCTACAGTCATCATCAGGAGTTTACGTATCTTGGCAGTCTTCAGTTCCAGTGATTTGTAAAGCTCTCATTTTTCTGTGATAAATAGTGAAACACATACTACTTCATCACAAAAAACAATCATAATGAGTTTATTAAAGGTCTTCAGAGAATGTGACCAAATCTGCTGGACCAAAAATATACATATAGGAACTTGAACCATCAGTTTTGGTGATTATAAAATGTTCAGTTTTTTGTAGCATGGCCTTTTAAATTCTTATGAATGAGAACAGCTGATAACCTTACAGGATCCATTTTTAATAGTGCCTGTTTGAAACACTCATTTGAGTCAGTCATAAACACTACAATGGGAAAGTATAAGGAGTTCAGCATTGTTTTGGAAAAGTGCATCACTCAGAAAAATTATGTGAAGCAATTCCAAAGCAGGTACTGGTTCTGAGCGCAAACTAGTACCAAACTACTGCCTGCTGCTGAGAGAGGAAATTGATTAGGATGGTTAAGAGTCAACTTAAAACCACCAAAAATCAAGTTAATTAAATTAGAAGACACATGTGTGTGTCCACTGTCAGGCATGTCTTGCATTGCCATGGGCTTAGAGGCTGCCATTCAAGAAAGAAGCCCTTGCTTTAGACCCCACACCTTTTAAGCTCGATGGAAGTTTGCTGCTGATCACATGGACAAAGAAAAACCTTCTGGAGAAAAACTCAGTGGTCACATGAGTTATTAGGCCACAATGAGCAGCAATATATTTGGAGGAGAGAAGGTGAGGCCTTTACCCTCCAAAATACCATACCTACTGTCAAGCTTGGTGCTGGTAATATTAAGCTGTGGTGTGGAATAATGAAGAAGGAGGATTATCTCTAAATTGTTCAGAAAAATCTAAAATCGCCATTATTATTATTATTATCATTATTGTATCTAACCAAATACAAGAATTACTGTATGGATATATGTTGAATGTTTTTGTGACAAAGTAGTATGTGTCTATCATTTTGTGCAAAGATATTCAGGGGAGAACTGATGAGGAGACTTGTGGCATGTAGATTCACTAATACACCCTAATTTCTAGTATTCATTTTACATAATAAATGAACGTTAATCATTTTGATGTTACGTTAAGAATGTGCAGCCAAAATGGCTAGGGCTAGGAATCAATAAGATTTTTCATATTTCATTTGTTAGGTTAATTGCTCAATCATAAAATCTCAAAAAGAAGACACAACACAGGGTGTAAAAACATGTTTGTATTCTCCAACACATTGTGTAGGAAAAAATAGTGATATCCAGGCCAAGGTTCTTACTTGAATTATTATCTTAGTGGGATTATACAACAACTACTGAACTGAATTTCAATTAAAACTTGGATGGAAGATGGGTCTTGGTCCAGAATAGACACACTGAGAAGTAACACATTTTACCTCTCATCCACAAGGCTTCCTTAGTTCAGAACTAAGCCTCTTGGATGAGAGATGAAACAAACAAATTAAAACAAGTCCACTTGCCTATGATAAAGCACTTAGAATTGTCAGATACGGCTTACTCATTTTAGTTGATTTGTCAGGAATCCATAGATCTTGATACAAAAAGAAAGGCATATTTAGATGACAGGTACGTGAGTGCAATCTGAGGCAGATCCTAATAAAAATCTATTATTCTTCCACAACACAATGGAGATTATGTGTTATGTCGGGGTTTTGGTCGGGACCCAAAAGTAGGGAGAGCAGAGGCAGTGGTCAAGAGTAACAGATGTTATTTAGTTCTGAAGGTTCGCTGAGAGATGGAGGGAACGTAATGGAGCATGCCAGGCTGGTCGGCAGGCAGGCCGGGACAGAGAGGCGCTTAAGATGATGCACAAAAATACAATCATGAGACGGAGCTCAGGGAGAGACAGCAAGAGAAGACGGTGCAGGGGTGTAGCTTCTGGTCTACTGGTGAACCCTGAGATAACATGGCCCAAGGCATCCTCCTCCACCAACTGTAGGTTAGGGTCTGGGTGGAATAGAACTGGGGCAATGGAGAACAGTGTCTTTAGCAGGCCAGAGCTGTCACAGGCTGCTAACACATCCTGAATGTTGTCTACCAGGCTATGTCGAAAAACTCCCCTTAAAGTGGTCTCATCTCATGGAGGAATGTAGAAATACAATTTCTAAGAAGTCACAATACTGCTAACACAATGGCTGAAAGCCCTTGATCAAATCACCGTAACTGGTGGAATAATTAGGTGTCGGAGTGGAGACGAGACCAGGTTTATGTAGCAGTGGATGATGAGTAGAATGATCTGCAGGTGCGCCTCCCTGCTGGTGTAGACACTGCTGCCACTGTCTGGAGTGTTGTTGAGAGCATCTTGAATGCCTGTAGGTAGGGCTGGGCGATATGGTCTTAAAAACTGAATCTCAGATTTTTTCACACCAAACTCAATTCACAATTTTAACCGATTTTTAAAATTACAAAGAAATTATTAAAAGCATGCATTTATTTTAATGCTTTTATTTTAATCAAATTTGCCCTGCCATTGTAAACAGTGCAGCTCCAAACTCACTTAAAAAGATGAAGAGTGCATCCTTTTGAAAAGAATGTGTCCCTTTTTGATAGAATGCTTTTGTAAACATACATTTAACATGTCATATTGTTTGCTATTAAAGATCAGTTTCCATATTGAGAATGATAAAGTGTGAACATAACTTTCATTAACTAGAAAACCGCGAGCGGTTATGCGGGCCCTCGCTCCCCCGTGCCACCGTGGGGGGGGCATGGAGGCAGTGGTGCGAGCAGGGGGCAGTAACGGATGTTTTAGAAGTGGAATGAAGTTGATGGAGTCAACTATGTGGTATCAGTACATGTAAATGTAAAGGGAGGATCTGTGGCAAAATGAGAATTCAAAACAAAATGGCCGACTTCCTGTTCGGAGTAGACCGTTGGTGCCAGAGACTTTTTTGGGCGTCTGGTCGACGTACACATGTGTACCAGCTTTCATCTTCTAACTCCATAAAAACCCCTATGGGGAGGCATTTTTGAAGTTTTCAAGGGGGCGCCATGGAGGCATTTAGCCCCGCCCATGGGCGTAGCCCCATCCAATCTTAGAGGTCGCCACCCTTGACCTGTGTATCAATTTTCACGATGATATGAGTTTATTAAAGCCGTCAAAAAGCCAAACGTATTTTCTTGGCGAATGATCGACAGACGTGGCGCTGCCACACGGACGCCGTTACTCGTAGCCTCACGGCGTTTGTAATGTGGCTTCACCAACTTGTTCTGGATGTTTTAGAAGTGGAATGAAGTTGATGGAGTCAACTATGTGGTATCAGTACATGTAATCGTAAGGGGATGCGCTACAGAGGCATTTGGCCCCGCCCATGGGCGTCGCCCGCATCAGATTTTAGAGGTTGCCAGCCTTGACCTGTGTATCAAGTTTCATGATGATCCGAGTTTATTAAAGCCGTCAAAAAGCCAAACGTATTTTCTTGGTGAATGATCAAAAAGCGCCGCGCCGCCACGCGGACACCATTACTCATAGCCTCACAGCGTTCATAATGTAGCTTCACCAACTTGTTCTTTATGTTTTAGAAGTGGAATGAAGTTGATGGAGTGAACTATGCGGCATCAGTAAATTTAAGAGTAAGAACTGGTCACTTCCTGTTACCACCGGGGGGCGCCATGAGTAAGGTGGGATGTTAATACATCGGAACGTTCATGGCTGAGCTCCCGTCATGCTTAGCAAATTTGAAGCTTCTAGGTTCGAGTATGTGGGTGTGAGAGCCATTAGAATTTTTGTGTGTCTGGGTATGCTTAACATCTTTACCAATTTTTGTTCAGATACGACAATGTCATCGACATTCCCTATGGGAATTTTTTAACTTTGTAGGGGGCGCTATTTAGCCATTTCGCGTGGACCGTGTGCGATGACCCAAAAATATCGAATTTCGGGAGTGGCCGGTCGTCCCTGCAAAGTTACACAACTTTTCCAGTTTGGGAAAGGGGCGAAATTGGGCAAAACAGTCGGTCAAGAATAATAAATAATAATAAACAATACAATTTCAATAGGGCCTTCGCTGACTGCTTGCAGTCGCTGCTCGGGCCCTAAATATTTTGCAAAAGGTGCCTTTTGTATACAAAAAGTATTTTATATCCCTGAAGATACAGTATGTAAACTAAATGAAATATCTGCATTGTATTGCATAGTAAACATCACATGTTGGTAGATGTAGAGGACATGAGGTGTATGCTTGCTGTCTTTTGTACACATTTTTGGCCAGGAAGACGAGCCTGTCTCCTACCTCTGGTTTGAGACATGCTCCGTTGTGGCTTTGTTGCACAAACATTTTCAGCATGTCGATGAACCCCCAGCTTTTACGGGCACCATATCTTTAGTTTCTAAAGTTATAAGATGGAATCACATTTTGTGAAAGCACTAAATAATATAATGTTAGTTTCTTAGATTATCAGACGGGCTCCACTCCTCTCTGTTCCAGCTTTACTCGCTTTTACTGGCAGGCGTGTTAATTGACCTACATATGAGACATCCATAGCACAAAATAATATAACATTAGAGATAAAACACAGCCACAGCTCTTCAGTACTCCTTCTCCTCCACCTCACCTCTTCCCCTCTCCTCCTCTCCTCTCTTCCCCTCAGCAGTGCTGTTCAAATAATTGCAGGGGCACACCGCCAGAAACACTGACTTGAGTGATGACACACACACAGACATGCCACAAACTGTAAACACAACACTGACATAATTACCATGTAAAAATATTATGCTTAATGATTTAGTTATCATTAATATCCAACTGGCAGATACAGTGCAGCTTAGTGTTGTCACGATACTGGAACTTCTAACTTAAATACATTACCCTGAAAATATTGATATTATATACCATTTTCAATACGCCAAGGGAATATCGACAGAAGATTGAGTGCATAGCATTTAAAATTTTAGGTTTTCTGCCAGAAGAGACTTATAACAAGAGAACAGCCTATGTGCAGTGGCTGTTTGTCCAAAAATCAATTTAACTAAAACTTGCCAAAATCAAAAAGGGCCACTTCGGCACCATGGGGGTGAATCGTACACAGGCAAAAGTCATACTGTCCATTCACAGTTCTTGGTTTCTTTTTGATGATTTATTGTTCCCAAAAACAATATAACAAGCATATCCTGTTTCTCATATGTGTCTCTTGTGCTGGTAAAAAAAAAACATGTGCCCATCCAGGTGCATTCTGGTCCTCCACCTGCATTCATCCCTATATAATGTCTGTTGCCCCGTGCTACCCAAATTACAAAGAAAACAAAAACTAAATTAGCGAAACAAAACAATAATATTTACCTTTAAATTACTACTAATATAAAATAATATCACAAATTGAAATCAAAACTATACTAATCATCAACATTATCAATAACAAACAAACAACCAAATAGCTCCAACACTGTGTGTGTTGTTATCTTGGTGGCTAATCCCTTTCACTTTAATGAGTAGGTTGAAAGTGTGACACTGCTTGGTTTGAGGAGTTGTAGCATTTATTCACCGAAAATAACTCTAAATTGTATACACACTGCAGTGTTCACCTCTATAACATTATTGTCAACTACATACTCAGTGTCTCACACACATTTACTCTCTGTGTCTCACTCAATACCACACACTTGCACATAACATACAAGTTATTCCTAAAATAAATACTTACCACCACTACTTACCCACATACCACCTGTAATCTAACACAAAGCATGTTATCCCTTATCCCTTAGCAAGCTAACCTGACCTTTCATGATCTAAAGAGAACTGCAGTTATTTATTACCCTTGGCAGAATGCCTGAATGAACAATGTGTATGAATCAGACCTGTTGGCTATTTAGTTTTATTTTGAGCATGTTCACAGTTTTACCTGCTGTGCAAATGTTAGTCTGAGTAAACCATTGTATCAGACTGCAAAATTGTTAAAGTAAGATGTAGTTTCACCAGTAAACACACTGTCCTCTTTGGCCTCTGTCCCAGGCTTCTGCTGCTCCTCTTTCCGTTGCTTATCATCTGGGCTGCTGCTGGGCTGCTCTTCCACTAGTCTACTATCTGGCCTATTTGCTCTACCCACAAGCCAAGTGATACTTCAGATGTGGTAGTCAAAGTGGTTCATGTGATTGTCTGGGAGAAATACGACTCAGAATCAGCAGTGTCAGCTCTGCCACTGGCTGATTGTACTACAAATCAACTGCAGGAAAAATACTAGAAAAACAACACCAGAGGGAGAAAATTATGCTAATGGAGAGGAATTTGTGAATAAAAAAGGACAAGTCAGCTCATGGGTATGGCAGTGTTTGGTGTGGGGCTGCTCCTTAACTCTCAGTTTGAATTTGAATGTGTTTTGAGGCTCCATACAGACCTAAAACCTCCTCCACCGGCAGGTTATCTTGGTCCAAGTCTAGCTTATACAGGTTCTTTGATTTGTGTTCTGGAATGCTTTGAAGAACTATTACTCATCCATTTGCACCTCAGCATCTGCCGACCTCGCACCGTCATTTTACGTGGCCTACCACTTTGTGGCTGAGTTGCTGTCCTTCCCAATTGCCTCCACTTTGATATAATACCACTGACAGTTTACTGTGGAATATTTAGGAGCAAGGAAATTTCACAACTGGACTCGTTGCACAGATGGCATCCTATTACAGTACCACGCTGGAATTAGTAGAAATAGTTTTCATGCTAAGATGATTACTTTTGTACACCTGTGGCCATGGAAGTGATTAGAACACCTGATTTCAATTAATTGGATGGGTGAGTGAATACTTTTTGCAATATTGTGTATGTTCCACAATTGTGAACTTCCGGTGACACTAGGGTGAAGATAGCCGCATAAAAATTCAGCTCTTGACTGAACTACCAGAAACTGCCCTTTAATCAAGGATATTTACCTTGAAAGTGTTTATTAATGCATGATGATGTCAGGGGGGCCTTGGTATCGTGTTAACAAGCAAAAAGAAGGCTGCAGTGGCAAAGCTATGCCAGGACAAATGATCACATATAGCCTCAATTTGCAGAGCCATAAACAAAATCCTGGCTAAAGCAATATCTGAACTGAACCAAGGACTGTTATTTAATTTCATGCGCCATAATATCAACATTCCCTTACCAGTGACTTTGTCTACGTTTCTGTTATTGAAAACAGAAAAGTGAGGGTAAACTGCAATTTCTCTACAAGGGTTGAACTGAAAATGTATGCAGTTTTTTCTCCTCCCCTACCCAGACCGTAAATTAAGATTGAGCCCCCTGCTGTCTTATAGAGAACTTTGTTTGACTTTCTTTGGCTGGAGGATGTTATTTTTAATTTGAAATTAAGGTGGTCAGTTTTTATAGTTTGAATGACAGCCACCCACACAACTATCCTGAGGGGGCTTCCCACCTTGTGGTTGGAACGTCCCCCTACACCAAGGCTATTAAATCAATTTGGAATTGGGGCCAGTTCATGACACTGAGGCAAAATAAGGGCCCAGAGAACATGAGTAATTATGGTAACAAATAAAGAAATTACAACAACATAATGAAGGAGTCAATACAGTCTATTTTGTAAATGCAGAGCAACATATGCATATTGTTATGCATTAAGACACATAGGCCCAAGGCATTGTTACATTCAAATGGCAATACAAAGTTGAAAAATCAGAGAGACAAACAATTAGAGAAATGCAATTAACTAACAGAAAACATCCAGTTAACTGCACATAACTGTACCAACACAACTTTACAGCTCATTATCCTCAATCCTGACAATGAGGAGATACATTTCAGTGTTGAAGGTAAAGAGGGAAATAATTCTCAGAAACATAAACCTGTCCCCCTTCTCCATGGGCTAAAAACAGAAATGCCACCAATTGATAACTGAATACAACTCATATTTTTTCCTTCTAAAAAATAAAATAGATGCCCCATAAATCCACACATGGACTACTACTGTACTCACTTTTGTCCATTTGAACATAAATCAGACACCTTAAAGGTGACATATTATGCTCATTTCTGCTTCCTGACATGGTTCCCTGATGTCTAAATGGAATGTTAGTAACATGCTTTGGTGGAAAAAGCTTAAGGATTGAGCACGGCAAGGTTCTTGAAACACCAGTTTCACAGCCCTGCTCCAGGTGGCCGGTTTCAGTGCCTCTCCCTTTAAATGCTAATGAGCTACTACGTGCACCGCCCAAAGATGTATTTGCGCCGCCCACCTCTCCCTGCCTGCGGAAGACATGAGGGTGGCATTGTGTGACCATGGCAATGGCTGAGTTACCGAAAGAAATGGCCGCCGGACAACAAACTGCGGTGCAACCGTACATGTTCGAGCCGGAGTCCGACCCAGAACAACAAGAGGCTCCAGAAGAAGTTCAGCAGCCAAGAATGAACATGGATGTTTCTCAGTGGTTAGTAGTTTACTTTTTTTTCTTTTTTTTTTTTTACCTCGACATTACTTGTTACTTGTTACTGCATAGACAAACGAAAGTTTTACGGGCTTAGTAGCTGTCTGCCCCGTGCTGTTACAGATCACAACCCCCTTCTCCTGCCTCGAGTGTTTACATAACACAGCTTAGCCAAACCTCGACTGGCGTTTACTGCTCTGCAGTTGCAGTAACGTGGATGCAATTTAGCAATTGCCGTTACAAGAGAAAAGCGTAACCCCGTATTATTATTTACCTTTATGTGGCCAGGTAAGTCAATTGAGAACCTAAACTTCTTTGCAGGGACGACCTGTAATTAGCTAGCAATGTCCAACAACTGTAGTTTTCAATAAGCCACAGTCACCTCTCTACCAGCAGTATTGTTTTAGAACCGGTTCCAACAGTTTATAAACTTTGAATATTACAAAAGAAACAACGCAATGTGATTGATTGGCTTTGTAGTTTCCAATGAATGATATAAATTCTGCTTAAAAACAGGTGTTCCTGTGGCAGTTGTGAACAAGTGCCTACAGAGCCCGAGAATATCTGCTGTATTGAAATACCACAGGTAAGTGTGAACACTGGGCAAACAAGGTTGTTATTTTGCAGTCTCTTTTCTTTAATCCATTGTCACTCACTTACCTTTCATAACTTCTAGGTTACACGAAGACTAAGTTACAGCAGCTTCCTGAGCAACCATCATGCATGGTGGACCACCATGCATGGCCTAGAACCTGTCTGCCTGAATGTGTTTTCACTGCAGAATGCACTTAACATTTATCGGGCAGACTACGGACCTTTACGTCTGAGGGGAATAGTGCAGTAAGCTTTTTAGGCCCATAGATATTAATTTATTGCAAGAGTGTTATTAAGTACATAACTGCTTCCTCTGTCGTACATTGCTTATAGTTTATCTTTACCATCTTTTACTTGGTAACATGAAAACTACGTATCAAACACTGAAAACACACAGAACAGTTGGGAGAGATGTTTTATTGCAAGAAACAATTGTAGACATACACAATAAATATCTAAAGTGGAATAGTTAAACTTGCCAGTAGCCATGGATGTGAACATTCAGTGCTGATTTTCTACTGAATTGTGTCCAGCCAGTATAGATACCTAGCCTGCAGAAGCTTTGTAAGCTGGTGCTGGTGCTTTCTGGGGCGAAGAGTGAGAGCTGTGCTGCCTGCCTGTGTGGTGCTGAGGATTCATGCAGAGTTCCCTGATGCTGAAATACAGTATGTTAGGTTCAGTCCTGTCCTTGATTGAACCTTGGCATGTAACTGGCTATAACGCTCAGCTTGCTGGGTCTTTCATACTGAGCCGAGAGGTCTTCAGGGATTGTAAGTTTCAGCACCTCATTCACGTATGGGCCAGGGTCCTGGAAAACCTTCTTGAAGATCAGGTCCAACAGTGCATCAACGTAGTCTGCAGTGCAATAAACAAAAATTAATGTTTACAAGAAAATGCACTAGAACCAAAAAGCCTTGTGCTGCAGTGTTGTCAAGGGTCTCTTCGCATTTCTCCTAATTTATACGTTCTCCTTATTTATTATTTTGAAAACCATCAAAAAAATAATTCAGATTGTATTTGCGTTTATTTTCAACAGTTTGTGTTATTGCCTGTGTATCCATCTTTATTTTTTATTCCTGGGGTTCAAATAAAAGATTGTGAAACTTACGAAATGTTGGCTCTGCTTTCACAGGCTTTGCAGTTCATTCCCCATGCTTAGATTTGCGGAAGTTGACTGTACAGAAGCTCTCCACCTGTAGATGTTGCCTGTGGTCAGTCAGTATTTTCATTGTAATGCAGGGCAGCCAGGTAGAGTCTTGGGTGGAAAAACAGTACTTAAACTAAAAATCATAGTATACTAAACACTAAACTATAATCAGCTGTCCATCAATCCATATTCATAACAGAGTAAAACAAAATTACATATTAGAGTAACATAGTGACTAACTTTACATCATATGCTTTCGTTCAACAAACCTGTGCTTCTGAAGTGAGGCCGGAGAGTTCTCATGGAAAGCTGTGTGCCAACCGTGCATTTCACTGGTTGGTCTGTCTGGCAGGCAACATGATGCACTACAGACTGCTGTACAGATGTGCTTGGCTAAACACAAAAGGAAGGAATATGTTATGTGTCTGTTTCTCATGTTACATAAAACAAAGCTATGTAGACAGAAATGATGATTAAAACAATCCATTTGATAAGGCAAATTCTGGCAAATCATAATCCGAGCAAACCCATGCAAATTCCTCATTTCACATTAGATTTAGTAAGTGAGTAATACATATTGTGTCCATGCCTTCATATAACTAACGTTAATCGTAGCACAGCAGACAGATAATCCCTGTCTCAGGCTCCAAAGCAAAGTAATGATTGCTTGACTGCAGATAAAGTTTTGGTACTGTCAGATCGGGTCTCTCGTACCAACAGCTAACACTACACATGTAGTTACGTGTATATCAACACAAAATAAGTCATTCGACTGCCAAGGTGCTCCTGGGCATCTAACACACTGTCCTTTAGCCTTTAGCACAACATGCTAATTGATGTAACGTAGCTCACTGGCCGTGAATAACAGAGCATTTCATACCGTCCTCTCTGCATGTTCACAGAGGAACATTAGCTCTCCGTCCGCGAACAACTGAGACAATTTCACACCGTCTGATCGGCTGTGAGCATGTGGAGGAGACGGTTTCCCATGCGTGTTCATGTCGGAACAGTAGCAGTAGCAACTGAGAAGTTGTCCGCGGACGATGAGCTAACTAGCGCTGCTCGGCCGTGAACATGACGATGGCTAGCTAGCGCTGTTCACGGCCGAGCAGCACTAGCTAGCTCGTCGTCCGCGGACAACATTTTAGTGGTTCACCGGCCGGTTAGAAGCGATCAAATCTAAATATCCCAATTCAATTTCTCAGTTCACTGTCATGAGTGCTGATATGACAAATTAAGGTTAGGCAACATTAACATTACCGTGAATCCTAAGACCAGTAAGCCCACTGTTGTAACGTTAGCTCAGCCTCATATTTACATCACCCGTTAGCGTTAGCTCATGTGCTAAACAGCCAAAGTAACACAAACAACACTGTTTTTAAAAATACTTACAGTTTCTTCTTCTGTGGCGTTGACACACAGTGGGTATTGATCCATCTTTGAGGAACAATCTCGTTGCCAGTCCAGCCTGATACTGACCCTGGTTGCTGAAACAGTCCGGTGTGAAGTGATTGGCACAGACAACAACGCTTTTGCTCAGTGAAGCTGGAACGTTTCCCTGAAAAATAAAATTTAGCCACTTTGCTCTGATATCCTCTTCGGTAGGGAGGCGATGTAGGGAAACATGAGTGTCCGTGCATCCGACGACGGAGCAGGAGTGCTTGGCTTTCGGGTTGCACATGGTTGCAGTCAGGCTGTCGCATACAAGTGAAGCGAGAAAATGGCGGATCAGGTAGCCGCAGTAATATGGGAGGAGATATCCAGCGTGAAGGCGGGAGCATTCAGATCACCCGCACTGTTACGTAAGTGTGCGGGTGAAATCCAAATGGCTCTTTTAGAGACACATTTCCTGACTCCGCCTGTTGACGTTGACGTAGAGGTCCTAAATCACTCTCAAGGGGTCGGGAGGCACTCCGGATATGCAATTATACATAGTAAAGCAAGGAAAAAGTGGGTTTTGCATAATATGTCCCCTTTAAAGTGAAACTCTCGCCAAAAAGCAACTGTATATGAGTCAAACGTTGTTGTAAAATCTTTTAAGATTTACAATAGTTTTGTTTTCGGGCAAGCTAATTTTCAGTGGAGTGCAGGCACACTCTTACGCTAGTAACAAAACCGCTATTTTTAAAACACTAAGAAGGCTTGACACAACATGAAACTTTGCTCATAGTATCATCAGGGTCTCTACACATTAACGCGAGTATTGGGAACTTGGGAGTTTACTAAAAAGTCTATTTTGTAACAACTCACGTTAGCAGTAGCATCTCCGCCATGCTGCCGTCATGGCAGACAAAAAAGTGACGACTCCCGAGTGCGACCTAACAGGAAGTAGAGTAATGGTGGACCTCTTACCGTTTTGGTCGCACTTGGGGAATGCCATTTCTCTCATTAGATGTCAAATGTTGGGAAACTACATGAAAGGTAACAGGCATGTTAGTCAAGCAAGAAATGAGGATTGATTTTTGAACAGTATGACGTAGGGCTGCACGATATTGGAAAAAAACTTGACATTGCGATTTTCCTGAACCCTGCAATATATAGCTATATATATATATATATATATATATATATATATATATATATATATATATATATATATATATATATATATATATATATATAGAGAGAGAGAGAGAGAGAGAGAGAGAGAGAGATATTTTGTGATATGAAAAACCCCCCAGAAATTTTCATCAGATGACCTGAATAGCACAATATGTTATACTGCACTGCTGCTATCTTGTGGACAATTAACCTGCACTGATCTTATCTGTTTTTGTCTACTGAGCTGTGTGGTACCAATGTAAATGGTCAAACTAATTAGTTGCGTTACCTCTCGTTGTGGCAACAGATGCAAGGTACTGTCGACACAGAACACGTGTTTGGTCAATATCATCCTTCCTGTAGCCGAAATAATTCAGATAATTGACGTTGCTTTTCTTTTTGGCACCAAGTCTTCGTTTTCATGGATTTTCTCTTGTTCATTGCTCATTTTTCAGTCTTGTTACCAGCAACTCACTGGATGTGCAGGGGCGTGGTCTGCTTCGGCACAATGAATTAGAACTAATGTGATTGGTAGATCGCTGCACATGCAGAGTCTGCATGCACAGTGTGTGAAAATAGATGAGGTCATTTGCCTCCTACATGGCAAGCCCTGTGATGTGACTTTTGCGCACACATACATCGCGATGGCGATGCTCAAACGATATATCGTGCAGTTCTAGTATGATGCAATTAACATGTTATTCACCTCATATTATTCACTTAATGTTTTTCTTGATATGGTATTACTGTTTCAAATGTTTTGCCTTGATAAAGTGCCATGCACTGTTTATGTTGTTATAATATTCTATTCAGAGGCATACTATGCAGTTTTGTTTTGTATGTATTGGTGCACTTGGAGTTGAAGTTGTTAGTTAAATGACTGAAATTCTTAAACTGATATGGATCACCTAAACTGAGTGATGCAATTTGAAACACATTGCCTTGATAAAATACCATGCACTGTTATGTTGTTTTAATTCTGTTCTGTACCATACTATGCACTTTGGTTTTATTTTTGTTGGTGGAGATACATTTGATGTTGCCTGTCACTCAAATGATGTAATGGGTTTGGTTTGGACCCAATGCCAACACAAAGACAGACAGGTATCGTTGGTAACAAACTGGCAGTAGGTAAAACAGTCTGTCTTCTGGCCACTGGCCTTTAACAGTCTCCGGTGGGGAGTGGAGATTAGGTTCTGCCAAACCAAATCAGGACACTGATGAGTAATGTCCGTGAAACTCAGTCTCGTACTTCCTCAGTGAAGGAATAATCAGAGTCACATAACTGCAGGAAGCCGCAGAGGAGATGGGAGTAACACTCACTCTGTAGAGCTGAATCAGGTAATCACTGGATAGCCATGGGAGTGGACAGGCAGAACCCAGAAAGGGACAGGCGAGGATCATGGTCAGGGATTTCCAGGAGATTGTTGAGGCAGGATAGTCGGAGGCAAGCAGGGTCGAAACCGGGAGATCAGGCAGAGAAACGCTGGAGAGTCTGTTGCAAGCACTGAGAACAATCTGGCAATGAGTGAGCGTGGAGCTGGGGCTTAAATGCAGCCAGACCAGAAAGCACAGGTGTTGGCTTGATGAGAGGGTTGTGTCTGACTGGCAGATTGAAGGGAGGCAGATGTAGAGTGATAAGGAGATGAACTGTGGGGGGTGGTGGTGATGGGCCCGGGCCACTCCAAAAGTTGCTAAAAGTTGCCAGTGTAAAACAGAACCCAGCCAGCCCCAGCCAACCCCAGCCAGCCCCCATACACTGGCCTGCCGCCTGCGCAGCCGCATGAGAGGGGGCAGGAGAGACCCCGGTGCTGCTGCAGAGGAGCCGTGGACTGTTGACTCTGAGCAGCATGTGAATTACAATATGATATATTTCTCGCCTTTCCCCTGTTGATCTGAATAAGTCGCTGAATTTGTCGCTGATCGCTTTTTAGAAATGAAGTTGCTTAGAGGGTCTGAAAAGTCGCTAAATCTAGCAAGAAAGTCGCCAAGTTGGCAACACTGGCAACTGCTCTCTGGATCAATCTGTTCCATCTGATCAATCCCCCACCGTATTTTTGATTGACTAGTAGACCTATCGTTAGTGTGATTGAGTGAAAGTTGTGCCTCTGTTCGATCCAGAGATCTGTATGTTAGATCTCTGGGCAAACGCGATTTTTTTTTGTGTGGTCATGCCAGTACGCTGGAGATCCGGCACAGTGCCGGAATGCAATCAGCCTTGCTAACTGTCTGTGTCTCTGATTTTTTAACATTGTATCGCCATTTGAATGTAACAGTGCCTTAGGCCTATGTGTCTTAGTGCATAGCAATGTGCATATGTTGTTCTGCATACACAAAATAGACTATATTGACTCCTTCAGCATGTTGATGTAACTTCTTTAATTGTTACTATAATTACTTATTTTACCTCAGTTTCATGAACTGGCCCCAATTCCAAATTAATTGAATAGCCCTGCGCTAGGTTATTAGCTTAGGTTGCAAAAAATGGCAATCTGAAAATACAATCTATAAATTTAGAACCCTTGTTCTAGTCTTGAACCCTTCTAAAATAAATGATATGAATTAGAGGGATACAAAAATCAATTTTACCAGGCCTTGTATACCCAGTCCAAACCATTTGATGTCTGCAAGGTTGAAGAATTTTTGAGTCAGTTGGACCTTCCTTCTCTGAGCAGACTGCATAATGAAAATGAATAAAAGAGGTAGTGGAAGAAAGTGATAAAACTATTGCCTCCTTGAAATCCTGCAAGGCTCTGAGTACAGACGGACTTTCAGCCAGGTGATAAGACAAGATTCAGGTCTAGTAGGTATTACAATAAGTACGTCTTGGTCAATTTAAAAAACCCAGAGACTGGAGTTCTGAGATTAAGGGATTTGTTGCAGACATATGGAGCATTGTCAGGCATTCAATTTTGCCCTGTCATTAGATCTTTAAAATAAGTATAGGTTTATTTGGGACTCTACACCTATTAGATAGGTGTGAAATTAACAAAGGACATATCTCAGTTGTATTCTGAAAATTAGGAATATATAGATCAGTGTGTCCCATAGAATCAGACTTTAATTGTGGCGGTGGTTGTCTGGCTGGGGTGCCATAGATCTTGCACACTCAACATGTCCACTGACCGTGTCGGCTACCTTCTGGTCTAGCCCCGAGCTAACTAGGATGGGGATGAAATATTGGATATTGGAAAAAAAAACTGACATTGTGATTTTTTTTAACCCTGCAATATATATTGTGATATGAAAAAATACAGGAATTTTCATCAGATGACCTGAATAGCACTTTATGTTACTTTACTGCTGCTATCTTGATAATTAACCTGCACTGGATAATTAACCTGCACTGATCTTACCTCTTTTTGTCATACTGAGCTGTGTGGTACCGACGTAAATGGTCAACAAATTAGTTGGGCATTTTCGACACAGAACACGTGTTTGGTCAATATCGTCCTTCATGTAGCTAAAGTTATTTCAGATAACTGACGTTGCTTTTCTTTTTGGCAACATGTCTTCCTTTGTGCAATTTTCTCTGTTGCTCATTTTTCAGTGTTGTTCCCAGCAACTCACTTCATGTGCAGGTGCGTGGTCTGCTTCAGCACACTGAATAAGAACTAATGTGATTGGTGGTGTGCATGCAGAGTCAGCGTGCACAGTGTGTGTCAGGTACCCTTGAAATTAGACAAGTTTATTTGCCTACTACATCTTAGGCTCCGCCATGTGACTATTGCGCACATGTACATTGCGATGACGATGCTCAAACGATATATCTTGCAGCTCTAGTAAATATGCCAAGAAATGTATCAGGCTTTTTCATGTTTACTAGGGCTTATCATGCAAAATTGTTAAGAAAAATCATTGGTGTATTATACAAGTACAGAGTTGAACTCAAGGCCACAAATGACAAAAAAGGTAAAATTGGAAAAAGGACTGGGAATGGTCATTGCATCTGAGGAATGGACAAATATAATCAACACACAAATCACTACCACAGCCTCACAACTGTGGAGGGATTTTTCTTGGAAAAACTGTGTTTGATTTTTTATAACACCAAAGCAAAAGTCCAGACAGACTGGACCACAACCTGACACAAAGTGTTGGACAGAATGTGGCAACTATGTGGTGGACCATGCACACATATTCTGGGGCTGTCCAGTTCTTAATCCGTTCTGGGAGGGTGTCTTTAGTATTACCACAGACGTCTTAAGCTACAACAATAAATTCACCTATCTGTCCTTTCATCTGGAGATTATGGACCCAGAATTACTGAAATAGGAAAGATACCTCTCACTTGGCAGCAAGTAAATGGTCAATGGCAGGTAGGGTAGGGTTTGAAATTTTACCTGCCAAAATATGTTCTGACCAGCCACTGAAGTGTTCACAATCACGACCTTAACTAACAGATTTCCTGCAGGAAACATTGAACAGCATAGAGATAATTGTTAATTGCCCACTGATTGTTTTTTAGTAGGGAACTATCTAAACTACTATTTCTTCCTCCTCCTCTACTACTCATAGTTGTGATTGGCAAAGGACAATAAAGCAGGAAAATATACGGCTCCCCTATATCTCTCTTTACGTTTATTTTGTCACATTGTTGGCTGAAGCTAAGAATGAAATAGTTCGCCCCACACGCCAAAATTCTTAGAACACAGTGTTTCCCCTAGATTTTTTTTGTAGCATTGCTGCTCTGACTCTGTAACCTAGGAACACAAGGGAGGTCAGGGGCACACCCCCCTGGAGGAAAATTTGGAAAGAAAAAAAAAAAAAAACATTTTCAGAAATTCAGAATCTAAGACATGAGACGAAATAGTGTAGAAGTTGACATTGCTGCTTGACAATATGTAAACCTTTGAGCATTAGATAACTTTTTTACCATCATTTTCTTTATAATTTTTTTATGGAAACAATCTGTTTCTGAAGTCAGTGGGCCACATGACATGGAAGCTATTAAGAAAAAAAATCATAATTCCTGCTTATTAATATACATATAAAAGAAAGGAAGCACTAAAATAATTTTTTTTTTTTTTTTTTTAAATGTTTAAAAAAGCTGTGTCTCATTTCTCCAGTTTACTAATACAATCTACTGCTGGATTGGAGTCACTGGGTCACATGACATGGAAGATATTGAAAAAACTGCAATTATGTTGTGTTAATATATTTGTGCTAAGTAATTTAATGATGGTCCCTAAATTATTTTCCAGCGATTCAGTGTTAGGCTCTGGGAGGTGAGCTAAATGTCCTCCTACTGCTAACATGGGGCGAACATCAGTAAAGTCGCAGCTGGACCCGAGTGAATATCCACCAAATATCCAACCTGAAACTAACTTCACCCCGGTTCGATGAGTCGCCTGTTGCAGTCTTTGAATAGGATGACTTAAACAACTTAAATTTGCCATTCACCCCAGATATTAAACCTACAGAATTCATATCTTTTTTTTGCTTTGCTTTTTTTTAGGGTTATAACCCTAACCCTAACCCAACCCCGAAGGGGTAGAACGCTTCTAAAATTGTGCATTGTTTTTTATTATTATTACTATTATTATTAGGGTTCTAACCGCGAAGGGGTAGAACCCTAATAATAATAGTGCCTGTTTATTGTTTGGGTTCTAATCCCAAAGGGTTCTGGTTTATTATTATTATTATCATTCTTAAATTACAATTACAACAATAAGAATGATAATAATAATAATAATAATAATAATAATAATAATAATAATAATAATAATAATTGTTGTCTGCCGCTTGAGCTCAAATTCCCGTGACCTGTAATGGGCCAGAAACTTGAAACTTGGCCCAATCACTAGAAATGATGTGCATCAACTTTTATTAAAATATGAACGGTAATATGATGGTGGCACTGCAATTAAGGCTTTTTGGGCGTTTTTAGGAAGGCCACGCCCCTCACACCGTAAGTCTGATTGAGTTGAAATTTGAGCTCCATGTGCTCAACAAAAAAGCCTCTTGGACCATAAAGCTCCACCTACTTAGATTTTTTGCTAATTAGCATCATGTGAAAAACAGTAAAATGAATAGAACTTTTGAAAGATTGACTCTATCAACACCAAATATGCTATACAGCTTTGGAGGATGAAAAGACAAATTTCTACTATAAATGAGCCAGACTGGTCAAAAAACACGGCCGCCAGGGACCCATGTATTTTTGCAATGGGCGGGGCTTAGAAATGATTGGCCATAACTCCCACACCCTGGCCGGTTTGGGGCGAAATGGGTCGGAACCCACGGATTGCCGCTTGCGGCTATATTTTTATTTATCTTTTGGGGTTTTTTGCGGTGGCGCTGAAAATCCTGCAGCAGAAAATTTAAAACATAATCAGTAGATCTGCTGTAGCTGTAAACTGTGTCTGTTTTACTGCTTAGCATTTATGTTGAAAGTTTTATAGCAAAGTTGGCAAATTTCAGCAGCCTGCTAATGGCGTGTGACCTATTTATTTTACTCGCCAAAGCATATTTTTACACGCATTTGGCAAGTGGCGGGTGCCAATTTTAAACCCCGTACATGGAATCTGAATACCTTTGTGATAAGGCCACTGAGCCAGAGCCTAATATTGCCTGTGGACACTCTTTCTGGGTGAACACATCAGGAAGCTCATGGAAGTGCTTGTCAGAAAATGTGTAGATTTTAATAATAATGCAGTTTTGTATTGCCTTATTATGACCTATGGTCCATGGATGAATTTTAGCTCTTCATCCTTCAGTGCTGAACCTGTCCACCAGTTTTTCAGAACAGAAGGTACCTGTGGTTCCTGGATCCAGAAAAGCATGCAGTTCAATCACCTTATTTCCCTTTGTGGACTTCACCCGCACAGGCAAGATGGGAAGAAAGCCAGCGATGTTGCCAGCCACTGTATGACCACAAGTTGAGGTAATTGTGCAACTTTCAGATCTTTTCTTTGGCAGTTCAGTATCTCTGTGGATTACAGTTGACTTTTTTTTCAATATTCAAAATGCTGTGATGAGTTTGATGTCATATCTGCAAGTAATGCTCTTGTCACAATTCTTGCTTAAGTGCTCTGATACTGAACTTTAGTTTATTGTCATTGAATCATGTGACAAAGCTCTGTCTCAGTACTGTGCACTCTGTACTAATTAGTTTCTAAGTAAAGATATAATGCATTTTATCTGTCTGGATGGTTAAGTAGCTTTTTCATGGATGGCCAAATGAGGCTGTATTTGAAGGTGGGACATCAGGGATATTTTCAGATCATTATTTTCAGCACAACCTCAAACACTAACCATGGACCTTAAATCACAAAAAAACCTAAAATCCAAGTAGGAAAAAGTTAGATTTTTTACTGTGAAAACCACAAATACATTTAACGAACCATTTTTATTTCGTATAATGCAAATATAAATTGTTGTTTGCTTAATTTGTGCACAAGTGATTGAAATTTACAAAGTTATATCTAACAATTTACATTTTAATGCAGGCAATGCCTCAGGCTCAGGCCTTCCTCAGCTCCTTCCAGCTGAATGAAGAGCTGCCACTGCCTGCTCCACATTCAGCCGTCTCCTCATTGTTTTGACCCCCCCCAAAAAATGGCTCCAAACACATTACACGAATCTCTCAACTCCCAAAACTCACTATCTCTCCCACCGTTATGCTTTCGCCACCATCCCTCCCACAACTTCCCCCTGTTCCTCAGCAACCAAATCACATGGTTTGCCATATAATGTTGTGATTGGTTGGTGTGGTGCCTTTTTCCACCAATAGGAAAGTGAGTACGCACAGCAAATGTGACATCAACGTTTGCGAAAAAGCGCGGCGGAAATTATTTATCAGAAATCTTATTTTTACTTGGCCTATCAACACGATTGAAAAACTGGTATGTAGTTTGAAATCCGCACCAACACATACATCGGAAATGCGACTCACGGAGGCTGCGTCTTGCTGCTATGTCATCCTAAATTAGTCTCATGATTTGGATGCACCGGCACATGCGTCGACTCAGGAGGTGGGGAGTGGGGGTGGGCTCTGCAGTGATGCACATGCTCTTGTGCACACGTGGCTATGGTGGCTATGGTTGACAATGCTAGTGGAACTGGTAAATCATTTATGAAATCATTTATTAATGGTATCATTGTAGTCCAAACAAATCTAACGTTGCACATCCTTAAACCATGCAGCAGCCATGTTGAAAATCTCAGGTCAGTCTGATCATGATCTGCAGAGATATTTGAGACACACACAGACAGACAGACAGACAGACAGACAGACAGATTTTTTGCATTTAAAGAGAGATGTCTCAGTACAATGCATTGCCAGTTCTTCTGACCTTCATCTTACACCATCTTCAGGTCAAAATTGAGATTTTTCAGAACTTAAAGTAAAACTGAAAATTTTGCCAATTTGGAGAAATCTGGGGCTTGTCATGTCTTGGTATGGGTATGCACAGATCTTTGTGGAATACGGTGGCCAATGTCATTGACTGCGGGGGATGAGGGTCAGGCCGGCCGGTTTGGGGGGAAAGAGGTTAGAACCCGCGGAGTGCCGCTTGAGGCTATATTTTTGCAAATGGGTGAGGATAAATAGATAAATAAACAACAACAACGACTACAACTACTACTACTACTTTTGTTGTTGTTGTTAAATAAAAACATGCGCCAGTGCTATTGCCACTAATAATTCAAAATATTATATAAGCCCACAGCAACATAACTTAATAGCAAAGCCTATTAAATAATTGAGAGGCCTTTTTCCTCAGTTCCTGGCTTGTTGCACTGTACCTGTCCTCAGTAAGTTGGGGCGGGTCGAGAGGCTATAGATATTAATATTCCATGACATATTATATAATGAATTATATACGTCATATTTTGCAATATATGGGAAAATACTGCAATTATTTCCGTTTTCATATATTGAATAAATACATAGTTATACTATATAATATATTGATATATATTGAAATATCCCACATTAGATATGAGATTATATATTGGAAGAGACATTGTAAATATATGTAAATATATATGTACAATTATATGAGATAATATACCTCAATGTACAAGATAACAATCAGATCTATATGGGAACTTGTCAAATATGTTGAAATGTATTGATTTACATTAATATATACATTATATATTGTGTACATGGTATATGAAATAATCTAATGTACAATGTCAGTCATATATTTTAAAATACAACATATTGAATAATACATCAACATAGTTTACATTAACTGAATGAAGTTTATTTCAAAAGCAACAGCTGACAGGACATTTACTTGAGAACACACAGAATGAAAGGCATGTCTCCATGGTTCCATCTGAAGCAGCAGCCATATCATAGTTCCAGGCTACAAAACCATTTTTTTAAAATATATATTTTTATGTGATCCAATCAATGGCAACACAACAAAAAATGAGCAAAAACACTAATAAAACATTTCCAATAGGACAACTGTTCATTATAATATAACAGTCATCAGTGCGACAAAAAAAGAACAATCCATCAGTGGAAAAAACCGGACATCAATCCTTTAGTGCAGTGTTATGGACACATGCTAACATCAAGACCCACTCTTATGGTCAGTCCTTCAGTTGTCCTTGGAATTTTTCTTCTCCTGGTGTCTTAACTCTCATATCCTTTTGTTTATGGCTGTCCATATGTCTGGAATCTTTGCCCCTGGGTGTTGCTGAACAACTGAATCTGTAAAAGGTAATAAAATAAGAAAGACATCCACAATGTTAGCCTCTGATTGTTGCAAATGTAAAGATGAGGTGGATCCCAATACTGGTAATATTTTTCTTGTATGCCTAGTCCTCACTCCTCAGTCGGTTACATGTAAATAGTTCAGTCTGAAATCAGAATTGGCTTCTCAAGGAACCAGGGTTCTCCAAGAGCCTTTTAGAGCAAGGAGGTTGTACTACTGTATCTACTCTAAGTTTTCCTGCAAGTATTGTGGTCAGTGAGAGCAATTGTACATTGCTGTAGCCAAGCATCTACCTATGGGAGGTGAAATGGTGCTGGGATTGTAAAGGTACTACAGGGGATCAATTTTAATGCCGATAAAATGTTTGATGTACTCTAATTAGATAGAGAAATTGCTTTATATATAAGACAATATCAAAGCTGTTAAAGCTTTTTATTCATCCATCTGTTTTGCTATTAGTTGTGGACATGTCAGTACTAAAGTGTTTGTTACCCTTTACCATTTACAACAACTTAAGCAAAATATATTAATCCACTAAACATTTTTTTACTGTCTTACTGAGTAAAGCTTTAAGCTTTTTGGGGTCCAGAGGCTGGCGTCTCTCTGCAGATGGATTGACCTTGTTGACCCCTCCATTCAGGTTGGACTTCAGTTGGACATCAATGCTGAACAGGCCCAGCAGTAGGGTGCGGGCCATTCCTTTCGCTGTGGGTTGTGTTTTTGCAGTCTCCCAACAATGAGTAGACACTGGTGGAGTCATCATTTCCTAGTTGCACCTAATTAATTTTAAGAAGGAAAGAAACACAGGAATAAAAACAAAGAAAATCACCAGTGAAAGAATGTTGTATGTTTTTAATTGATCTTTACAAAAATGTACTCACTGATGTAGTTTTGGGAGATGTGGGTTGAGGAGGTGGTGATGGTAGAGCAACACTGATCTCATATTCGCTTTCACCTTCCTTCATAGCTTGAGCTCTCTGTGACCTTATCAAAAATGAGGGTCTTCATAGCTGCTAGGAGTGATGGAATTTCTGGAAAATATGGCCCACCGAATTTACCACAACAGGCCTCCAAACAAGTTGTAAATACATGTACAATACATATAAACAAATATACAAAAACAAAATACACCTCTGCTCATTTTTGGTGTCTCTCAGTGTAACAAAATGTGCTGGTGAGGGCAGGGGTGATTGCTACCAGTGGCGCACAGTGCTGCGGCCAGGGTGAGACCGGTTGCACTGGGAGTTTACTGTCTCCGAAAGAGCGGTGCGTCAGACATCGGCTACCCGCCTCAGCTCCGACTGTGTTTCCACGGGGCATCTCCCTCTGACCCTCGAACGAGGTCGCGGGCAAGGCGCTTCCAGCTGCTGGAGGTGGAGACCAAGAGGTGTCCGGGGGCCGCTGCTTGCCTAAATCAATTTGAAGGATTTACTGAATCAATACTGGTTTTCCATACCGTCAGACTTGGGCAGAAAAGAGGACTCAGATGCAGAAATGGCAGAAGTAGTGTCAAGTTTTATTAATCTGAATTTGTAACTCTCCAGAATGAATGACAAATAAAACTCTATGAAACACTGCGTGACGAACAAGACAAACAACATGAAACACAGAAGAACTGAAAACGCTCCCATAGGAGGAAAACCTACACTGTTCTTGAATATATTCATAAATATCAAAGTTAACAAAATAAATACTCTCCAAAGAGAAAGCTCTGAGGCTATGAAAATTATCTACTCTTTCTTAATAAAGTTATCCAACAAAAATACACTCGTAACGAGGAAAAAGAAACGCTATCAAAATTCAAACTACAACTCAAAACTCTAACCAGAAATTACAAATCAAAATCACTCTTCTCGAGGATACAAAATACAGATAAATAAAACATGAACAATACTTATCCAGGACGTGAAATAAATTCTCAACAAGGCGTTGAGATATGTACATATGTTGTGGTAAAATGTATCATAATCTGAACGAAGATGGAGGCCCACTAGATAGTCCTCATGCATTCTCCTTAACATTAAATTGTGATAGAGTTCCAGTATTCAGATCATCCCAGTATTCAATTTGGCAATTAAAAGGGAATGAGCTGTTTTACTTTTTGGCCTATGGTTTGGTACTAAAAAGCCAAATGTTAATACATTTTTAAAACCATTCACACCGTTCAGTCATTGTCAACTGTTGGCTTCAAATTAAACATCAACAACATTGTGAAGCATTGTAGAGTGATAGCAGCTGTTATGATGTGTGATTCAGCTGCCAGGCCCATTCTGCAAAACATGACCCAATTTAGAATCCTGCTTGCAGCTTGATATGAGGATTTCAGTGCATTCATTTGTGTTGTGCATACCTCCTATGCTTCGTCTCATAATGCCGTTTCAAACTGGAAATCTTCATCACTGCTTCTCCTTGCATATTGCAATGCCCCTTGTGGACTGTGGCTTAGTGACTCTTGGGTATTCTGTTGGTGTTGGTGTAATTTTGGTTCCAGAATGTGTTTGTTTGTGAATAAGATGAAATGTAAGATGGTTGTGGGTTAATTCACGTCATTTGTTCTTAATTGTTCATTTGTTGCGATTAAATGGTGTTGAGTTTTAACAAGAAAGATAAAAAATTTTGGCACCATGAGTGAAAGGATGTCTGCCGGGAGAGACTCCCCGGCTGTTAAACTATTGCTATTGTGCAAATGTATGATGAATCTGAGTAGAATTTGTTATTCAGACAAGTTTATGTTACTGCTGCATTGTCAGGTGAATAGGTCTAATCGTGGTTGAAGAGTGAATGAATGCATATGGAAAGTCCCTACATCTTTGAGTTGCAGATTTTCACTGCCCACTTTGTTATTGTGGTTTACTTTGAACACGACATTTTCAATCCCTTACAATCGACAAAATGTAAATACACAAATTGCTACAAAATCGAAAGTGAAAGTTAAAAGTTGCGCTCTAGTGATGGGAAGGGCAGTTCTTTTTACTGAACTGAATCTCTAGAATCCATTCAGTAAAATGATCCGTTCAAAAGATTCGTTCACCGAATCGTTCAGTGCTCTCCAACTCCGAACTGATAAGCAGCCAACCGATCCGTCATTCAGTTAATAATTCAGCCCTGAGGTTCACATTCACTTACTGAGGGACGGTACGCAATCATTCACGGGAGACACAGTGCTGCTCTGCTATACATGCACTAAAATTGTTACACGGTTAAAGTGTCTCTGTGCACAGTAAAATCACTTAACATGATGCTACACGGATGTTAGCAACACAGCGCTAATTTTAGCAGTACAGTTATTGAATGTGAATCATCTCCTCTGCCCTGGCTGAGTGAGAGACACAGCACCACTTTCAGCACAGTGCGTGAACGAGAATCATGTCCTCAGTGACAGTTCTCTGCCTACAGTAGGTTTGCGAATCATGAATGAATCACAGCGCGAACGTGATTCACGTCCTGGCGTCCCTTGTTCGCGAACGACCTGCTGAAGACGTGAATCACGTTCGCGCTGTCACTGAATCAGCGTGAACGTGAATCACGTCCCGGCTGGCATGACCGCAGCTGAGCTCAACTGAACTGAGAAAGGAAGTGATCCCGTTCACTTCGTTCACTGAAAAGATCCGTTCATTCGAACGACACGTTCGTGACCAACACAACACTATTGCGCTCGCAGTAGTGAGTGACCCAGCTGTCTGTGTATCGTTGGCATGGAGACAAGTCCCGCTGTACACGTGCTGACCCAACCAAAACACATGGTGAAGGAATAACAGTTCGGGAGCCGCAAACAAGAGGCCGGTGGACCTGATGCGGCCCGGAGGCCGCCTATTGAGGACCACTGATCTAAACTGACTGTTGTGGATTAATGAGTCCAGTCTATTCCGGTCTGAGGAGATCCAGATACGCGAGGACAACAAAGTGGAATTGGAATCTGTGGATGTTCGTGTGCAGCTAGCTGCTAGCCCACCCCAACACGGCCCACCTCCCGAGTCGACAGACCGGATGCACTGGCACATCCAAAACCGTACTTAGGGTAAATAATGACCGCCACGCTTTTTCGCGAACATTGCCGTCACGTTTGCTTTGTGTCTGGTGCAGGAAGAAATGGCAATGGGCTTTTGTCACGAAAGTGTACACAAGTAGCAAGTTTGGTTGCTGAGAAACAGGAGAAGTTGTGTCAGGGATGCCGGCAGTGATACAGACGGCAACAGAGATGGTGAGTTTTGAGAGTTGAGATTTGTGACATACAGCGTGTGTGGCGTGTATAGTTAGTATGTTATATAGTGTTTAGTGTAGTATGTTCAGTGTGTAGTGTAGTCGTTTTTGTGATGCGAGTCAAAACAAGGAGGAGACTGCTAAATGTGGAACAGGCAGGAATGAGCTGAGGAGCCTTGAGCCTTAGGCATTGCCTGCTGTAGGTTTTCCCAATGAAAATCTATCGAATATCCAAACGAGGAGTCCATGGCTGACGCGTGTCTTCGTTCACAAAAAAGGGTTTATTTTTACAAAAATAATAAAGACAAAACAATAACAAATTGTTGCTCAATGAAAAGTCCACAGCATATATTCCACGAGACAGAGCAAATTCTTCCACACACGCACGGTCAGAAAAACCGTGAGACTCCTGCCTCTCACAGGTACACACATCCTAATATATGGCGTCTCTTAAAGTGATAGGCAAACACCCAAAATAACACAAACATTGTCCAATGTAAACTTTCTATGTAAACATAAATTGTGTACTGTGGCGCATCACCAGAGGTAAAACTACTGATAATAATGCAAATAATAATAATTCAAAACTTAAAGTTCCATGTTCCAGTAATCCCTAATCAGGAAGGAGTATAAATACATGGACATGTGCATATGGCACCTACATTTCCGGCCCCTAAGTGTTCTAATAATGCAATAACACAGAACAATTACCACACTTCTAAATATTATATTACATACTTGTAGCATTGAAACTTTACATTACACCTCATGAAACAAACATTCACTGTGTTGAACATTAAACTAAACGCCCAAGCGCATATTAAAGGTGCTACTTAGAAGTTAAAGTCTTTTGCCTTTCAGCCAACTTTCAAAGAGATATAATGTCCATTGGCAATACTTCTTCTTCACAGCCTGGAAAGAAAGAGAAAGATAGAAAACAGAGATAAAGAAACAGCTAGAAATAGAGTCAGAGGTTGCTAGCACATGACTCATCGGAGGGGCTCAGTCTTTACCACCAGCCCGTTCTGATTCCACGAGTAGGCAGACCTTTGTAATGGGTCTGTCAAGAACATTAGTCTTTGTCTTTATTCGCACTCTGCGAACAAGCCCTTTCCTGTCCGGAACTGTGCCAATGATCTTTCCCATTATCCATGAATTTCTTGGCGCACAGTCGTCCACAAGGAGCACCACATCCCCCTCTGCAAAGTTTCTGGAAGCAGTGGCCCACCGCTGACGCTCCTGGAGTTGAGGAAGGTACTCCTTTGTCCACCTCTTCCAGAAGAGATTAGACATATATTGCACTTGCCTCCATCTGCGTCGTGTGTAGACATCATCGCTGTCAAACAATCCCGGAGGTAAAGAGGGTTTTGTCTTAAGCAACAACAGATGATTTGGCGTCAGCGCCTCCAAGTCGTTCGGGTCACTTGATGCCTTTGTGATGGGACGGCTGTTGATGATCCCCTCCGCCTCACATAGAAGAGTGGGAAGACTTTCTTCATCAAGGATTTGTTCTCTCACAGTAGAATTCAGCACTTTCCTAACTGATCTTATCAAGCGCTCCCACACACCACCATGATGTGAAGCAGCTGGAGGGTTGAACGACCACTTGATTCCATGTTGTTGAAACAGATGCTGAAACTCTGAGGTGTTCCAATCGGCAATGGCTTCCTTCAGCTCACGATTGGCTCCAATGAAATTTGTTCCATTATCGGAGCGAATCTCCTTTACTTGCCCTCTCCGCGCTATGAAACGCCTGAGTGCGTTTAAGCATGAACTTGTGTCTAATGAAGCAGCAAGTTCAAGATGCACAGCACGTACAGCCAAGCAAGTGAATATGACTCCATAACTCTTCATAAGGCTTCGTCTGTGCTTCACCTGAAGTGGACCAAAATAATCCACGCCCACTCTAGTGAAGGGCGGGTCGTCTGGCAACACTCGCTCCGCTGGAAGATCCGCCATAAGTTGTTTTCCTACACTTCCATGTAAGCGGCGACAAGTCACACACCTTCCAATAGTCTTTCTGATAGCTGTGTTGGCACTGGGAATCCAAAACTTCTGACGCAATTCAGACAGCATGTGGTTGCGTCCTGCATGCCCAGTTTCAACATGAATGTTGCGAAGTATTATTTGAGCAACGTGAGAGTCTCTAGGCAAGATGACTGGCTGCTTGCTGTTCTCTGGCATTGCTGCCCAGCTCAACCTTCCGCCAACTCGCAACAGCCCATCTTGAAGCACAGGGTTTAGCTTGTACAAATGGCTGCTTCTTTTTACATTCTGGCCTTTGAGTAGAACTGACATTTCCTCAGAGAATTTCTCCTTCTGACAGAACCTGATGATGTGAAGCTCTGCCTCATTCAAGTCTTCCACTGAAATGTGCGTATTCTTAAAGCTCTTTTTGATGCTGTCCATGTTACTTTGAATCAGCTGTCGACTACTGTCTCCTCTAGCTGCACGCTGCTCTTTGCGTTTTTGACTGAGACTCCAAAGTAAGGCTTTAAGCTTCAAGAACCACGCCACACTTCGCTTCAGCTTCAACCACGATGAAAAGTGACTTATCAGTTTCTTGAATGCAGTCGAATTCTCTTCAACGGTTATGGCATTTACAGTGACTCCTTTGACTTCAGGGTCATCTGAGGTCATTTCTGCACTGTCCATTGGAGCCTTTGGCCAGCACTCAGCTGGACCATACAGAAATCCTGGGCCTGACACCCAACTTGTGTTCTTCAAGAATTCTTCCACCTTTTGACCTCTAGAAGCACAGTCGGCGGGATTCCTGTCTGTGCCAACGTGTCTCCATTGTTCCACATCCGATCCTTTCAGAATAGCAGAAACTCTGTTAGCCACAAAGGTACGATAACGTGTTGTTTCATTTTGAAGATATTTCAGCACGACCGTACTGTCAGTCCAGAAGGTCGATTTGGCAAGGTCAATTTGCAGCTCTCTTCTCAGGACACCATCCATCTTCACAGCAACTGTCGCGGCGGTTAACTCCATACGTGGAATGGTAGGCGGCCTGAGGGGAGCGACTCTGGACTTGCCCATCATGAATGCACAGTGAGTCTCGTGATCTGTGCTTCGCAGAAGAAGGTAACTGACTGATCCATACGCATACTCACTCGCATCGGCAAAATGATGCAGTTCTGCTAATGCACAGTGTCCAGCACCTTGGGGTTTCACACATCTCGGAAAAGAGAAGTGCTCCAAAGCAGGAAGACTGGCTAACCAGTCACACCACCGTTTCTTAATGTGTTCAGGTAAGTCGTCATCCCATCCAATCTTCAATCTGCATAAGTCCTGCATGATTGTCTTTGCTGGCAAAACTACAGGCGCCAGAACTCCTAATGGGTCATAAACTGAACCAATGACTGACAGCAAGCCTCTCCTTGTGAAAGGGCGGTCTCTGATGGTGATTTTAAACTTGAACGTGTCTGACTCGACACACCAGTTGAGACCTAGGGCTCTCTCCAAGGGAAGGTCGTCTTGGTCGAGATCCAAGTTTTTCATCTCTGTGGCCAGCTCCGACCTTGGGATGGAGTCGAGCACCTTTCTTCGATTGCTCACCCATTTGTTGAGACGAAAGCCTCCATAAGCACAGATCTTCATGAGATCGCGACACAATGTTATGGCTGCCTCCTCTGTAGCAACAGACTTGAGGCAATCATCCACGTAAAAGTTCTGTAGGACTGTATCCACAACTTCGGCTTTGAACTGTCCACTTTGATCTTGAGCGCACCTCCTCAACGCAAAACTGGCACAGCTCGGCGAAGATGTGGCTCTGAACAAATGAACAGTCATCTTGTGTTCTGCTAAAGCTTGGTTGTAGTCCCCGGCCGGCCACCACAGAAATCGGAGTAGATTGGAGTCGTCATCTGGCACCTTGACCTGGTGGAACATTGCTTCCACATCTGCCATGACAGCAACAGGTTCTTGTCTGAATCGAATGACAACGCCAATCAAACTGCTGGTCAAGTCAGGGCCTTGCAAGAGTTGGTCGTTTAAGGATGTGCCCTGGTAGGATGCAGCACAGTCAAATACAACCCTAAGCTTCTGCTTTACAGGATGATACACTGCATGGTGTGGTATATACCACAGCTTTCCTTCCTTGTGTGTCAGTTCGTCATCAGACAATCGCACGGCATAGCCCTTTTTAATGATGTCTTCCATGAAATCAGTGTATTCCTTGTGATAGCAGTCGTTCTTGATGAATTTACGTCGCAGGTTCTGTGCTCTCTGCTCTGCGATTATTCGATTGTCTGGCATGTTGGCCAAATCATTCTTCAAGGGCAGACATATGGTGTAGTGGCCATCGATCCGTTTTGCTGATTCTATGACTTTGTCCATAAACTGATGATCCTCTCTGGACATCTCCACTTCGTCATGTTTCCCTCCCTCTGGGAAATCCACTTGAAACTGTTGCATCCACATGTTTTCTAGACTGGCCACTGAAATCCTGTTTGCCGTGATCTTAGTGGGTTTTCCTTTACCTGTGTGATTGCAGTTTTCCCTCAAGGGTCCGTTTACTGTCCAACCAAGCTTGGTCCGCACGGCATACGGCCCATTACCAATACTGCTCACGACCTCCCATGGCTCCATAGCCTTTGGCACGTTTGTTCCGATGAGCAGTTCAATGTCAGCTTGAATCTGAGGCAGTTTTACATCTTTAAGGTACGGCCACCGTCCAAGATCCCTTTCTTGTGGTATATTTTCTTTTCCTACAGGTATTGTTCTTTGCGTGAAGGTGTCTGGAAGATCGATGTACTCTTCACCGTTTAGACTGCTGACCTCCAAGCCAGACACCAGGTAAGTACTGACAAGTCTTTCTTTGTTCATAGTTCGCAGCAGTATGTCAGCCTTTCTTCCAGTCAGCTTCAATTTGTTCATTAATGCCTCCGTACAAAACGTGGCAGTGCTTCCTGGGTCCAAGAAGGCATATGTCTGCACCTTAACAGTTCCCATCTTCGCTTTCACTTGGACAGGAACAATTGAGAGTATGCAGTCATCTTCCCCGGCCCCAGTCAGCTCGTGCTGGTCGACCTCGGCACAAACGAGTGCACTCAAGACTGTCCGTCCCTCACAACTATTCACTGTCTTCTCTGAATCGGCAACTGTGTCCTTTTTCTTAATGTGTAGCAGCGTAGGATGTGTTAATGAACAGACCTGGCAGCTCATCTTACTTTTGCAGAGTTTGCTCATGTGGCCATGCTTCAGACAGGAAAAACAAAGCCCTTTGACTTTAAGAAACTCAAGTTTCTCCTTATGTGATTTGCCATTAAGCTTGCTGCATGAGCCTATGTTGTGCTCTTCTTTACAGAAAGGACATGTCTCGTATGCTGTGGGTGGGACGGGATTTGTCCGCTCTGTTGAATCATTGTTTTTCTTTTGCAGGTCTAGTTGTGTGGCACTTGTGGTAAATGTCTTCTTAATTACACCCCTTTTCTGTTCTTGGTACATGCTTGGTTTAGTTGAGGCCAATTTAGTCACAGTGCTATCTTTTATATCACCAAAGACTGGGTGGAGTGCAATCCTTGCCTGCTTGTTGATAAACTCAACTAGATCCTTAAACTTGACTCTCCTGTCACTTTGCTCCTGGATGCCACATGCCACAGTTCTCCATTTTTCACGTAACTTGAATGGAAGCTTTGCTACGACAGCCTTCAAGTTAGCAACATTATCCAGTTCTTCCATATAGCTCACATCGGCCATGGTGTTGCAGCATGCAGTCAAAAACAAAGAGAAAGCATTTAAAGCATCCGCATCCTCTGGCTTAACATGCGTCCAGTTCAAAACTTTGTTCATATAGGCTGTAGCGATCTTGTAATTGTTTCCAAAATGCTCTTTAAGGAGCTGTCTTGCTTTACAGTAGCCTGCTTCCGGCTTCATGTGAAGGCAACTCTTTACCAGTTCTTTAGGTTGTCCACTGGTGAACTGCTCTAAGAAATAGAGCCGATCTTTAAAGCTTTCAGTGCGGGACTCTACACCATGTTCAAATGCTCGTACAAACGAGTTGTAGTCGAGGGGATCACCACTGAAAGTAGGAATGTCCAGCGGGGGCAATGTCATCATCCTTTGTTGTTTCATCATTAACTCAGTTATGTTGTTTTGGCGTGTCATGATGTTGCATAGCGCTTCCACTGTATTATCATCCGCTGTATGACTGTCATTGGATCGTCGTGCAGCTGTAGACTGGGGTTGAAGTGGTCTGAATTCACTGTTGTGTCCATCGTCCGTAGTAATGACTGGAATTTGTTGAGTGGGTAGTGGTAGATATCCAGAATCAATAGTCATTATGCCTGCGCGACTTGTATGGGACGAGCGTTCATTTTCATAACTTTGCAACACTTTGAGTTTAGCGTCAGAAGCTGCAAGGGCAATCTTCAGGTCGAGAGATTCTCTCTTTGCCTTCAGTTCAGCTTCTTGTCGTTCAAGATCTTGTTTTTCTGTTAAAGCTGCGGCCTTTGCAAGTAATGCAGCTCTCTCTACTTCAGTTTTGAGGCGCACTGAGGAAGTAGTGGTCATTTTACTACTGATGTCAGATCCTCGCCTTTTACTCTTAGTGCTTTCTGCAGCAGACACCATCGATACACTGTCCGTGGGATTTATCTCTGCGTCACAATCTTTAGCCTGAATGGCACGCTCCTCAGCTTCCTTTACCCACATTTCCACGTGTTGCATGAAATCACGAATGTGCATTAGCTTAGGCTCATACCATGAACGCTGATCCCTCTCTAACTCCTCTTCATTCAGCAGTTGTTTCAAAGCATCATTTATCTTGCACAATCTGTCTAATGCATCCTGATAGTCCAAACGTAATTTTTGTTTAACTTTTTTTACGTTAGCATCATCTTCCATAAGCCGTTCGAGGTCGTTAGCTTGCCTAGTTACGTGACCTAGCTTAGCCTTCCTAGATTGAGTTAGCCTGTGCACTTTTTCCTCAACAGCTTTCTCAGTCATTTTTGGTTCTCGTTTTCTTAGCTCTTCATGTGTTTCTTCCATATCGACAGGTTCTCCAGACTTCAATGCAATATTTCACTGCTTACCGTAGCTGCTTGTCCCCAAAGCACGGGTTACCTTCGACCAAAGCCTAGCTTGCGTCGTCCCTTTTAGCAGGTCACGGTTCCATCCAGTCCTTTATCCTTTCCAAACGTCCTCCTTACTTGGAAGGAGTAGGGGTTTTTCTGACTAATATTGTAGGTTTTCCCAATGAAAATCTATCGAATATCCAAACGAGGAGTCCATGGCTGACGCGTGTCTTCGTTCACAAAAAAGGGTTTATTTTTACAAAAATAATAAAGACAAAACAATAACAAATTGTTGCTCAATGAAAAGTCCACAGCATATATTCCACGAGACAGAGCAAATTCTTCCACACACGCACGGTCAGAAAAACCGTGAGACTCCTGCCTCTCATAGGTACACACATCCTAATATATGGTGTCTCTTAAAGTGACAGGCGCACACCCAAAATAACACAAACATTGTCCAATGTAAACTTTCTATGTAAACATAAATTGTGTACTGTGGCGCATCACCAGAGGTAAAACTACGGATAATAATGCAAATAATAATAATTCAAAACTTAAAGTTCCATGTTCCAGTAATCCTTAATCAGGAAGGAGTATAAATACATGGACATGTGCATATGGAACCTACACCTGCATTTAAATGTAAATAGTTACACATAACTTTGAAAATTTCAAAAACTTATGTACAAATTTTGCAAACAACAATTTATATTTGTATTATAACTAATGCAATTGGTTAATTAAACATATTTGTGGTTTTCAAAGTAAAAAATCAAACTTTTTCCTACTCTGATTTCATGTTATTTTGTTATTTTAGGTCCATCGTGTTAGTATAGTATGTCAAAATGAATAAATAACTGTACAGTCACATGTGAGGTTGTGCTGAAAATAATGATACCAAACAAGGCAAGGTAAATAGTTCTTAAGGTGAAATATAATGGTATAATCACGAGTAGTCAAAAACAGCCAATTATATCCTTGATGTCCCACCATTATATTGTTCATCCATAAAAAAAGCTACTTATCCTCCCACTTTTTTATAGGAATACATGCTTCCTACGGGCAATGCACTAGTATGCATAATGTACATCTTGGAGTTGTGGACACATTCAGGATATATTTTTGAGTCTTTTAATGGGGAGGTACTGAAGATGTTTCATGGCACCCAGTGTGTTCCCTTACAAATAATGAAACAATTCATATATAGACAAGTGTTACCTCTTTTGAAAAACAATGCACTGAGAAATGCTGTGCCTGGATATATACAGCTGTATAACAACTTGACTGGTGAAAAAAAAGCTGAAACAGTTTGAAAGATTAGCAGATCAGGTTGTGACCCTTGGTTTACACTACATACGCAAACTTACTGACAAAGACTGGCTTTGAGTGAGAAACTTTCAGTTACCACGGATACTGTTGTGAAAATAATCAATAGACTTTAGTCAAAGGAGTACTGTATTACTCAGAGCAATTCATTAAAGTAATGAAAAGGAACAGCTTTACTATTTTGTTGGCTAATGGACACATAATCACTGCGTATTATTACATTGTGGTAGGGAGACTTGATAACAAACCACACAGTTCAGTGCTAAATTTAGAGAATGTAGTTGGGTTGAAAAGAGTGTTACAGGGAAGGAAACAGGAAAAGTATGTTAGTTGATCTGCCACATTATGGCAACCATTATGCATGTATACCTCCACGTTCCAGTGTGGAGGACTGAAATGTCACGTGGAGGAATAAAATGTTGAGGATGAAATGTCATTTGTAGGAATAAAATGTTGAAGATGAAATGTCATGTGGAGGAATACAAAGTGGACTCAAACAAAAAAATGTTGTCATTTTTTGCTGCTGTTAATGATAACTCAAATCATCTTGCGCTCAGTGAAGGAAAAGAAGAGGAATAAAAACATGAAGAAGATACAGGTACAGTAACATCAATGTGATGAAGTGAAAGCAATTAGTAGTTGAATACATCATAGTTACTGTTGTTGGAGCAGAGTGTCAACTTGCAAGCTTACTTTGGACGTTAGCAGCATCGTTTAATAATCAGTAAAGAGCTCAGTTGACATAAGTTAGTGTTACTCCACCTTAAATTCATCAGGAATGTATGGAAAGTTAACGTTAGGCCTGTTCAGGTGTTGTATTATGTTATTTATTTTAGGTGTTCTCATCACATTGTCATTATTAGTCTATGTTATGTTAGTCTTATGTATAGCACACACCAAGCATGTTTGTTTGTTTGTTTGTTTTGTTTGTTTGTTTGTTTGTTTGTTTTACTGAAATGTAACGTGCAGTGGTCACATATACCTGTCTCTCTTCAGGTGCACTTTTAAAATATTCACCACCACCCCAGTGACACAGCATCAGGTGCTCCTGTCCCTCGACCTCAGCACAACAGTGTGACACAGCATCAGGACTAAAGGCTGCATCAGTAGACCCTGCTGACTGGCCATCTTTTCTAACTGACAAAGTGAGATGAGAGTTAGTTCACAGAGGACCATTTCAAATATAAAAGCAGTTACACGTTTACCGAAAACAAAGATGGGAGAGTGTCAACATGACTTTTTTAACAGCGTCTTAGTCAATGAGGAAACAATTTTAAAAAGCTAGCTGAAGTACTCAAACAGAAATGATAGCTTGCACTGCTTCTGCTGCTAAACGTTTTCTCCAAAAGACATAATAAGGAAAGACTAAAGGACTGGAAAAAGCCACTTGCTGAAGGTTCATGAGGATAGCGAGGAGCACAATACCCACATGGCAACATGGAAGGAGTTGGAGGCTGTTTTGCAAAGGGGCTGACAAAAGAAAAGCAAGAGATGGGACTTGCTGAGGCTGAGAGATAATATGTTTGTGCAATGCCTTATTTATTTTATATTTTTATCACTTGTTTCTTTCTTCAGTTTTTATTTGGTGTGATATTTTTTACGTAAAAGAAATAAAATCTTCAATACATACATGCAGTTTCTGTGTGATTGTATGAAAATTGATTGTGAAATTGACTGTGATGCAAGGAGGCGCCGCTTAGATCTTGCCAAGACAGTGGCGGTCCTTCCTACAGGTGACATAGGCACTTGCCGAGGCCGCCATTTAGTGAGGGGTGCCAAATATGCAGCTAGAAAAAAATTATAATTAAAATTATGATGTTTATTTTGGGGCGGCTGTAGCTCAGCAGGTAGAGCAGGTTGACTAGTGATCAGAAGGTCGCTGGTTCAAATACCGGCTCCAGGCAGGGCTGAGCTGCATGTCGAAGTGTCCTTGAGCAAGATACTGAACCCCATATTGCTCATCAGTGAGGGCCCTGCGATGAGCTGGTGACTTGTCCAGGGAGTACCCCGCCCTGAGACAAGGCTGGGATTGGCTCCAGCAGCAACACCCTGCAACCCCATGGAAAGGGATAAGCGGTGACATGAGAATGACATGAGAATGACATTACAAGACAATGACATTACATGACAATGACATGACATGTTTATTTTTCTAGTTTTTGCAGTCACTCTATTATCTCTATCTGTTCCATCCACACTTGGTGTGTCTCAAGTGATGAATGTAAAGAATTTTAGCAATAACTTAACTGTACTGTTGTATTCATTGTTGTCTCAAGGATGTTTTCTTTGAAAAAATATCAGGTTCTGCTTTATGCTGCAGTCACATAATAGCATTACACGGCATTAGATTTATTCAATATCTTGTGCGTGTGTGTGTGTTTGTGGAAAATTGCGGTAAGTTATCATGAAAACAAGGTGAGAAAGTGTGCTTCATGTGCCCTCTAGATGCAGCAAACACTGGCAGTTCATCTTCAGCTGATCCTGCTGACTGGCCTCTTCGTGTGACCGACCTAATGAGAACATGAGTATTAATTATTGAACATGTTTATTCATTTGCACATATTGTTATGTTGTTTGGCAGAGCCGTTTCTTGCTATATGTGGACTATGCGTGTGCATAGGGCCCCCTCACCACTAGGGGGCCCCCTCAAGTTGCAAGTCCAGTCTCAATATCTGCGGAGTGACCTGACAGAAAAGGTGTGGAAAGTACCCAGCACCTGGCCCATTTATTGGTCAGATCTGCTCTGCTCTCTATCTATTGGTAAGATCTGTTGTCTAGGACCCTGTTGCAATGACGACCAGTACTACTAAGTGAGGAGATGCAAGGCAAGTTGAGCCACCAGTATCGGTCATTCACGACATGGCATCAAAACAACCCTGTTCATCTGGTTGAGAAGAAAAAAACAATAAAAAAGAAGAAACTAGCTGAAGAAAAACGCTCACAGGATAAAGGTAAGGATTGTTTTCATGATGTGGGTGGAGAAGGAGCTAATGCCGAATCTTTAGCTAGCTTGAGTGTTTGCTTTAGGAAAGGGCTAAAATAAAATGTATATGTCACATGTGTGTGCCATCAGACTGACTGACTTAAGTGACACCTGCTGAATTATAGAAGGTCCAGTTTGTTGGCATTACATTTAGGAGGGAGGGTGTGTTGTTAGGCAGGTGTCTGTCCAGTGATGGACTGGGAACAAACTTTTGAGTCACGTAAACAATACGCACTGTTGCTAGCCCCAATTTGAATTCCCATGCTATAAACAACTACACCAGAACAATGCACAACCCCAATGCATAAAACAAATTAATAATCATCAGAGCCAGCCACTCCCTAATAAAAAACATGTCGTACCTCTTTATCCTCCTCTTGTTCATTTTGTTCCTGCTCTTGCTCATATTCCTCACTGTCCTGTCTTTCTCCCTGGTGTGCTGGCTCAGCTGTGTCGACATTAGTGCTAGCAGTATTAGTGCTAGTGCTAGCTCAAGCTGCACTTGACTTTAAAACAACTCAGTCAGTTTGCAGCAGTTTTCGCCAACAGTGCTCTCTCAGATTTCTCTCTTTTTCTCTTGGTGCCTCGATTCATTTTTTGCTAGCTTAATCTTAGTCAACTTCCAATCTCCAACTTCCAACAAGCCTGCAGACGCAGTCTACTTGATTCAGTCTTCAAATTCCCAGAAGGCACTACTTCATTTTAAAGGTCCCATATTATGAAAAACTAAAAAAAAACTAAACTAAAACTAAAATATTAATACAAAGAAAATATGAAGTGCACTATATGTACTTGGAAATGAAAACTGGTTCTCAAAGTAAATTGCACCACATTTCAGGCCTTTGAAGTCTCTTAACATCTCTAAATAAAAAAGTGCATCATAATATGGGATAAAAAAAAAACATTAATACAAACAGGTAGCTTTACCTTGTGAACAAAGTACTCTGTCCCACTCTCAATGCAATCACTTAACCATCAATGGCAGGTTCTTCTTCACAGACAGAAGCATCTCTGCCTTCTCTTCTCACCTGTTTCTTTTCTCATCTATGACATTGCTCGCCAAGCTAAACAAATGCTCACTATCGATGCTTGTACATGGAGCAGAGAGGTAGGCTTGGGCAAGTGGGGCAAGTGCAGGGTAGTGTGTTTTGTTTTTGTGCCAGTATTTCAGTACATCATTTACAGTTTCATCTTCAGATCTCTTGATTGGCAACTCGGACAGGTAACGATGTAACTGCACAGATGAAGGGCTGCCCAGCAGTCGCTCTTCCTCATTGCTAGCACTCTCCTTCAGTATCTCATCATGCACCAAATGCAGTAGACTTGCCCTTTTGGCTGCAGGTTCCTTGGAAGGCTGATCAGGTGTGGGTTTGCTGGCACTGGTGTCCATTGTGTCCAGCATGTTCAGAAGCACCCTTTTTACTTCATCCTTTACTTCTGCTGAGAAGTAGCAGGTTTTGTATCTGTATCAACAGACAAAAGGAAATTTATTTTTTATTATATAGCCACATTAGCCAGGCAATACATAAATGTTGTGCACTCTGCACATACACAAGCAGGCACTAAAAGGCCAATAAAAAACACCTTTTTTTGTTTTAATTAATTGTATGTTTTGATATACCAATGCAAACACATTAGCCTATAGCTTAGTAGCAAATGCTTATTCATTTAAGAACAGTAGTGGGCTAATAAACATTATTAGCAGTAAGTTATAACTTGCCTGGGATCCACAGCAGTGGCCACAGTGTACAGTGGATTCTTCTTGATGTCTGCAAACCTTCTCTGGACCACTTCCAACAGCGTGGCTTTGGCAGTGCCCACACCACGGTCTGTGTCTGCTGCTCTCCCCAAAAGGCGCTTCAGTGCAGTGATTTCAGGGATGACAACTGCGGCAGTGGCTGACGAGGAGCTAATTGTCTTAGTGAGTTCCTCAAAAGGTTTATGGATGCTCAACACATTCTCAATTAAACTCCACTGATTTGTGCTGAGTACGGCCGGGAGCTCGTATTCTGTTGCGTATAAGCCCAGGGCACATTTCTGTTCCAACAGCGACTGCAACATATAAAATGTGCTGTTCCACCTTGTGGGGACATCTTGTTGCAAGCACTTCGTGGGTTGATCCAACTCCTCCTGGATAGCGTGGAGTTTTGAATAGGCTAGCAATGAGTGTTTAAAGTGCCTGACTATTCTCCTGCCTGTTGCCACAGTGTCAGTGTTGAGACTGCAGTCCCTCACTCACCGCTAACTGGAGTGTATGAGCCATACACAGGAGACTGGGGAAGTTGCCATCAATCAGTGCTTTGGTCATATTCCGAGCGTTGTCACACAACACGACATGAACCCTCTTCTTGTCAATTTTCCACTCCGCCAACATTTTTTCAAATTTGGCTCTTAGATTGTCCGGGGTGTGGGACCCGGGGCATTCTTCACAGTGTAGAAGGACTTGATGTAGCTCAAATTCATCATCCAGCCACTGAGCAGTCAGGCTAAACATTGACATTAAGCTCACATTGGAAGTCCAAATGTCCATTGTGAAACTGATCGGGGATTTAGTGGCGTCCAGCAGTTTGTGTATATGGCTTGAAACGCTCTCAAACAACTCTGGCAGTGCTGTGTCAGAAAAGTACTGCCTACTTGGTAATTTGTACCGTGGACTCAGGTGTTTCATCAGATTTACGAAGCCTTTATCCTGTACTACACTAAACGGCTGGTCGCCCAGTGCCATAAAACTCCATTATTTTCCTAGTGGAGGCGTTGGATTTTTCAGTGTTAATGTCGAACATAGGAGCCACGGTGGAGGGTTGCTGTGGTTGCTGCGACTCTGCTGCATCCCTCCTCTTAGCAGCAGTGTCCTCCTTATATTTGCTAAACAAACCTGGGTGCTTCTTTTCCAAGTGGCCTATTAAGTTTGTTGTTCCAAATGTCTTAGGCGTTGATCCTCCATGGCTTACTTTTGACTTGCAAGCATTACAAACAGCGTGTTTTGGGCCGTCCTGGGGCAAAGTGAAATAAGTCCAAATCAGCGACATGTTTTCTTTCCGAGTCTTGCTAGTTTTTAGCTGTTTTGCTCTGGGCGCATTGAACTGCTGCACACCACGCATGCGTGTCAGTTTGATCGGCCGAAAACGGGAAATTACGACAGTGACCGGCCGCTCCCCAACTGGGGCCGATTGGATATAAAACCAGCTTTTTTAATCAGCGGCTGATTGATCAGTGCATCTCTAGTCATTATCATTGTCCGGCCCCCTCTGTGCGGTGATAGGAGATATCCAGAGGCGGGCGTTCATCCCAGAGGTGAAGTTTGGTGTGTCCAGCCGTGAAACAGCAGAGCTAGACACGCAAATTGCTCTGTTGTTGATTGTAATAGTCAACATAAGTGCCTATATTCTGTCCAAGCTACAGAACAACAGAAGAAACGGTGGTTGTGTTTCATTTTTAACGACAGTACCGGCTATGGTTTGTGTTAGCTTGCAGGGCTCTCAAGTTTTGAATGCAGACCAGAGTGACCCCCCCCCCAATTTTGTCACTC
Source organism: Acanthopagrus latus (assembly GCF_904848185.1). Lineage (NCBI taxonomy): Eukaryota > Metazoa > Chordata > Actinopteri > Spariformes > Sparidae > Acanthopagrus > Acanthopagrus latus. Next base: position 25,985,058 of record NC_051041.1, on the reverse strand, counting down.
TGCAGGGGGTTGGATGGGTTATAGGAATGGGGGTCTTTCATATTGTTTATATAATCATCCATGTGGCTGCTGCTCAGGCTTACATAAATATGACACTAGGCACCGACAGTTAAACCAAGTGGAACATCTTTATTGAATTTCTGTGTATTGAATATGAGTGAGTGAGTGAGTGACTTTGACTTGTGTTGTTTGTTATAAGTGTTTGTGGCCTTTTTGGACTCAGTGCAATGCAATGATTAATGCATCCATGGCTAGGATGATCATAAAATATGACATGATTTTAAAAGTGACCTACACAACAGCAGTGTTAACTGAAAAAAACGTTGTCGTCCACTAAACGTAAACACTATTTCAGCAGTAGTTATAGTAGCTCAGCACTAAGCAGCAGAACGCAGTTTCTATTTAACTAGCAGTCAGTGGCGGTTCTAGACCAGTTTTAATAGGGGTGGGGGGGGGTGCCGGGTTGGGGCCAGCTTTTGTGTTAGAGGGGCACATACAACCCAGGGAAAAAAGCCAAATACCTCATTTGGACAAGGGATAAATGAGACTAAAAACAGTATTTACAATTTCAACAATTTTAATTGGGTAGTAAACTAAAACAATATCAGAAAAAGATGAACATGATAATTAGTAATTTTGTAAACTAAAAATTGGTGTATTTTTACAGACGTCAAGCTTCTTCTCCTGTCCCCCATCAAGGTCCTTGGAAATAGTTTTAACTTTGGCTGTGCTGGTGCTTCTTGCCAACATTGGCTGATACCGGGTGAAAGAAAAAACATATGTCAAGATATATACTAGAGCAATAAAGAAACACCAATAGGATTATTATAGACCAATGACACTGGAGAATCTGATTAATACAAAGATAAGACAAAATATGTTTAAATCAACAAATTGTTACACATTTTTTTTCCAAACAAGCAAACATTCTTTCAGCACCACTAACCTGGTGGTCCAGTGCATGTAGATGAGGAAGCACCATCCTCTGCCTGTCTCTCAGTCTGCATTTGTGCTTCTGCCTGACTCTCATCTGTCCTTTCTTCCTGCTCTGTTCCATCACTTTCATTGCAGATTGCTTCACCCAACTCCTCTGGATCCCTCTCTACTTGCAGCTGCCTCTCTTCATTTCCTGTCTCTGTCTGTGCCCCACCTGGATCATCTAGTCCACTATCACTGCGGCTTATATTGTGGCGCTGATGGATGAAATAGGACATAATGTCCCCCTTTCTCCTCATTTTGATAACTGAAGAGCAAAAATGTTGGGACAGTCAAGCAAAAGCACAACACTGATTTTAACATTTAATCAATACTGTTGCTGTCGGCTTGATTGAACTAATATTATTCTTCTAAAATTATATTTTGGACGGCCGCGGTGGCCCGAGACCCGGCCGCCGCGGCCGGTAGGGAAAATTCGCTCCATGAAAATTAGGGGGCTGAAATAATTTCAATCCAGTAACATGTAACATCGACGAGGGCTAAACATTCAGGGAAAAAACCTTCAATCACTATGGCTAGGTTATGAGAGTGAAATCGTTTTAGATGACCGCATTGGAAATATTTGAATTAACGTTAAACATTAGAAAAACGTATCGGCTGCTACTCAACAAGTTAACATGTCAGCAACAACATTTTCAGAACAGATCAAAATCTTGTCTTGTGTTTTGTAATACACAAATAAAATAATTTTACTCAGCTTCAGTTCAGTTGTTTGGATGATAAATGTTTGATCAAAATGTTTTGATTTTCGCACTCTTTCCCTTCCTTCTTTCTTCACTCACTGTAGTCCAGTCAGCTCTCTCAAGGCAGTGCACAGCGTGCGCCGCTCTAAGTGGTCCAACTGGAAACCCGCTGAGACACTTTAGTTCCGCCATTCACGTCTGTACAAAATCATCGCAAGACATCTGTCATTTTGTTATTGATGCAGACTCCTTCGTCGGGGGGGCCACAGGGGGGTCCGGATTCAGAATTACGGGAGCACTGCCCCCCCCCCCAGTGCCGCCACTGACTAGCAGCTAATTACCGTTGGTCAGCCGTTAACATAACAAACCTGCTGTCTGTCACAGTGAAACCATTTTAATTTACTGACTACCGTCATTCAAACAACCTAGAATGGTTCGCTGATGTGTATGTGTATGCGCACCGTTACCGGGGGGTAGAGACGGGGCGGCCACAATTAGTCGCGCTGTCGGACGGACGGACAGATGAACGCTCGTCACCGTCACCCACTATCGCTATTGTTGTACCGGGGGGATCGCTACCGTAGGATGGGGGGGAGGAAACGGTTGCAATCATCGGACGGACGCTCGCTCGTCACCCTCACCTGCTACAAAGCAGCTAATATTGAAAATTAGTATAGTGGCGCTGAGCTAGCAGTACAACGGTCTGAGGAGAACCGTGACATGAAATTATATGCAGCCGCTAGACGTTTCTCTGCGGACCCCAAGAGAGTGAGAGATTGGTGAAAAAATCAAACTGAGCTTCAGCGTCTGTCCGAGGAGGACATCAACAGGGCCAGGCTGCCTGGTGGAGGGAGGAAGAAGCGAGGAGCTTGAGATAAACATGCAGGGTTGGGTTATCAGCAAACGGGCACACCATGAGAGAGTGTCCCGTAAAATGCGATGGAGAAACAAATGTGTGCCACAGTGAGTGACAGCACAGATGAGGAGTTTGCCGTGAGTGCTGGTCGGCTGAATAGTTTCCTCCACCACAACAACTTCACTTGCAGAAGACGTACAACTATTGTCGCCTGGTCCCAAATAAACGCCTAGTTTGTTAAATGATTGAAACAAATAAACACCCCGGCTATTATTTGGTATTTCACGGTATTTATGACTTACTCTGTTTGCATGCTCCAGTGGTCTCTGTGATATATATATATATATATATATATAAATGGATCATGAGCTACGAGCATCACAGATAGATAGATAGATAGATGGAAGGATCTGTCTCACCCATACAGGACCCAGCAACTGCACCTAAGCCATAGGTAAGTGTCACTGCGGTTTGATAGTATTAACAGTTGCCAACAAGTCTGGTGAAGTCAGCTGGAATTGGCTAACTAGTTAGCTCCGTTTCGGTCCGCTATGCAATGGTATTTGAAGCAAGTTTGATGTTAATAATATTATGATGGAGCTTTGTTGTCACAGTAAAAAGTCTGGAAACGTGCAGACTGGAGACAGAGCAGATGCGAACAGTGTCCAAGCGTTTGGAGACTGTGTTGGAGACAAACACAGCTTTCGCTAGCTGTTAGCCATTAACTAACGTTACTGTACCAACACATAGGATCAAACTAACATTATTCAGGCACACTAACCATTCTGAAACGTCCTGCTGCAGCCACAGAGTCTGTACTTCTTCAGGAGCCTCTCCTTCTGGGTCCGATTATGGGTCAAATTGGTATGGTTGAATGAATCTCTGCGAGCCATAGCAATACATATATATATATACAACCACCATAAACATTAGCACAGCCTACCAGTTGCGCAAGGGGCTTCCCCTCCCTGAGAGTGATGTAGCAGGAAGGGTTCTCCAAGTAGGCATTGACAGACGGAGCTCATTAGCATTTAAAGGTGCAGACAGAGAAACAGCCTGCTGTCAGGAGAAAGACTTTTAGGCCCCGTCCAACCGGGCAAAAACAATCTTTTTTTTTTCTCCATCTTCTAGGTCGGAGGCTAGAGGTCGAGGGGTGGGGTAATGGCATCATCGTTTCGGAAAGTATGCGGATTCGCCATCCACATGAAAACGCGAGGACTGCGCTTTCGGATTTCTCCACCCTGAGACCCTTTTTCCAAAAAGTGCGTTTTCAGGTGCTGTGTTTTCAGGATCCGTGTGAACGGTCGGCCAAAACGATGCAATACATGTGCGTTTTCGCAAAAGAGCGTTTTCGTGTAGATGGCCCCTTAGACAGCTGAAATTCAGGACCACAGATGGGTCTTGGGCAATGCAATTGATGAAAAACAGTATAATATGGGACCTTTAACTTTTGCAAACAAATAATCAAATAAAAAAATACAGGTAGATTTTTTTTATTTCGAACCATGCACGTTTTTGAACATCTGAATAAGACATTTAGCTACAGACTGATATAAAAATTTGTGACTGTAGACTGTAGAGGGTAACCATGACTGTGATATAGAGACTCTTATGTGGTGTATAAATGCTGATTAGATTGCCAGTGCTGGTTAGTGTGAAGGAATAAAACAAATCTGGTTGTCATTTAGTGTGTGATCTTTATTGACGCTTGTAAGGGGTCTGAGAGATGTTATCTTGGGGCCGCTCTCTGATTGGTCGGCTTACCCAAACTACACACGAGGGCCGGCTGCCCTCTGGCACCTGCCCAAATTCCAGATTACCAGTCCATCACTGTGTCTGTCATGTCTGCTGTATCCTCGTCCGGTGGAGCTGCTGGTCCATCATTGACCTCCCCTGCTGTTAAATATTTGCCACGTAACATTACTTTAGGATTATTTTAGTGTGTCCTCAGTTTATAGGTCTCTAATGTGAAGTGTGCTAAACAATACTAATACATATTAGGCCTATTGTGGATTATTATGGACTATTGTGGCAGTTGATTATTGCTCTGAGTGGATTATTGTTAACTCATTGAGTTAGTTGCATCTTTCTTTAACCAGATTTATTAGAATATTTATTGCGACAATATCATTTGAACAAATTTGCCTACAATCCTACAGTTTAGTTATGTTTTTGATGTCTTGCTTTATTTTATTCAAAGGAATCATAGTAAATCAAATGAAAGTCAATTTAAAGTAAACTACACTATATTTGACCATTAGTTCTGCCCACAGAATATAGGTTAAGACCAGATTATCAGTTAGGCACAAATAGTCCTCTTTGTAATACCTGTGAAATATGAACTAAAATATTCCTTCAGTATCACAAAGTGCTCATCAGTCATTTATCTTTATTTTATAACTGTGATAAGTACGTTTCGAAAAATGCTTAAAAGTAACAACTTTGAATTTGGGTGTTTTAAAGAGACACTGTACTGTATACTAACTCAATGTTATAGTATGAATATGTGCTTAGGATATATTTTGCTTGGTAACCTGAGGAGTTTGGTCTTTGCAGGAGCAATTCTGAAATATTTTGGAGCCGTGGACCAGGAAGCCACACAGCCACGTTAAAGCAGCACCAGACCAGGAGGCAGCACGGCCACCTTCAGCACCACTGGATCAGGATGTTTAAGTTTTAAAATGTTTTTTAAAATATGTTTAAAATAAACATTTATGAGGAACACTGCATCAGTTTCATTTATTGACCTATAAAGGATCCCCACTGTTTACCTTGTAATATAATGTAATCTCGTGGGGATGGTAAAGCTCGCCAAGGCCCCAAATGGTCTAGGACCGCCCCTGCGCCTAGGGCACCAAATTACTTAGGGCTGGCACTGGTTCAGAGTAAATAAATTAGATGGCAAATTAAACAAATTAATTACGAGATTAACAGATACCAGAAAGATGTTGAGTCTGTAATGACTACTGTAATGAATTAATGAATGAAATGTTGGAGAATGGTGAAATGCAGGTAGGGTGAAAGCAATTATATATAAATTGAAAAATTTGATGCCAACAGAGACAGAGCAAATTTCCCCTTAACTCAAAGACACTAACTCGGAGCCAAAGAACACCAATTCATATTTCATAAGTGGGAATCCAGCAGGATGAGGGAATGGGTAAGCTACTGGTCTGAGCTGAGGCTTGTAGAGCCAGCAGGTAGCGGTGGTCATCTCCAGTGGCCTTGGCTGTCGCTCACCTGCAAGCTGGCAGTTTTGATCCAATACCCAGCAGGTGGCAATGCTCATCTTCATTGAGGCTACCCAGCAAAGGCAGAGCTGGTTCAACTTCAAAAGAGTCTTTCTTGCCACTCACATGTTTTAGCGTCTTTGTTAGTGATGACGGTCTTCTTGATCCGTTGCTTTGAGTGGGGATATTTAGGCCCTGACTGGTAATTGAACTTCTTTGCTAAAATAACTGAAGGATGCTTTGTCAGCTGATGGAGTTATCCATAGTTAAATTAGTACGAGAGAATTTCCAATTAAAGTTCACTCTCCCTAAGTCAGGTCAGGATACTTAACTTCGTTAGACAAATTAAAACAGAACTTCTTCTGGAAGAAACTCAAAGTAAATCGCTTGATACTGTGAAATATATAACAGTAACAAGAAATAACGTGCAAGCAACTCTCTTAAGAGTGATGTCTTGAAGATATTAAATAGACAGAGAAGTAGAAAAGAGCTACAGAAATGAGGATAAGATCAATTTAATGAGTGATATTTCCTGATTAACATAGTGTTATTTCCCAGGAGATTAGGTTCTGTCTTAATAGATATCTCTGTTAATAATTGCAAAAGAGAAGAAACGCTATCTAAGGAATATGGGCGGCAAGTTTTTTTTACCACTCTTGTGGTGTGCTTTATCACTCTTGTGTTTCTAAAGTTATTCATAAATCAAAGAGATGTTATAGCTGGGTATGTGTGTGTTAACTAAACAGGAGAGATGTTTAGGTAAAATAAAATGATAGCAGGTTTATTTTTTCTCTTATTTTTCATTTCAGTCTCTGGTGTTTTGCGTCCCTGGACTGTAAAAGGTTGTGCCACAAACTCAACTGACTGGCTTCTTTCCTGTATGATGTCTCATGAGTCTCTTCAGATCTGTGCATGAACTATAACTATGTGAGCTTCTAACTTCTCATTGAAGCTGTGTGTGACCGTCTAGTCTACCTGAATCCTTTCCAACAAACTGAAAGCCAAAAATGGAAAGAATATACATAAAACTAATGAATAACATGTATGTTTTAAAACAATGTTTTTTTGTAGTCTTATTTTTCAAAACGCTGCCGCACAAGCAATTTACAAGTGGCAGGGGCACTAATTTTACTAATACTAATTTTAGATCAATGTCACTTATGCACTGATATCATGAGACAGCTTTTCACCTCAACCAGGTATATGACCAGTGGCAAAGAGGTACAAGTCAGCCTGTTTTGGACCAAGAACCCAGTCTGACATCAGTCTGACAGGTGTAGACATGAGAAAAATCTGTGAAATTCCCTCTTTTTTGCATTTTCAAAAATAGAATAAAGGTGTCACATATCTGAAACTGTATTTAAAGAGTCTTTAGCCCCTCTGAGACAATGTAGTCCAGAATTAATGAGTATAGTGGTTTTTGATCTGGACCTGGTCTCATGTCTCAAATGGCATCTTTTGTATTTTTACAAATAGAATAACGTTTTTAGGTCAGCAGGAGATGTATGCTTCAGTAAAAATAAATCAATCAGAATTATCCAACCCTGTGATATCCCCTGTCATACAGGAGTATTTCTTGAGACTTTTTATATCTTTACAAGTTGGTAGGAATAGAAATAAGACTAAAAATCAGTTTACCATGAGCAAGGACAATAAGAGAAAAATGCAAGAGGTAAAATGATTTTTAAAAAATAATATTGTAAACAATTACAGACTGTTGTATAATTCGTTATCATTTCATCTTCCCCACATTTATAACGTTTTCTCAGTCCATGAACCGATTTCAAATTGAAACGCCATCTACAGGTTGTATGCCACTTTTAAGGTGGACTGCAATATTCCAATAAGAAGCTTTGGATCTGATGCTAACTTCAGGGCCATCTGTTGCAGTGTGGTGGAAATCGCTCCATGTGTCTTGCCAGTTTCAATTATATTTATCAATACACAAGCATATGTTTCCACTGCAACCATGATCTTCATTCATAGTTAATTCTGGTTATTCAGGCTTTCTTTTACACTGGTTGGTGAATGAATTTGCTGCATGTTTATCAAATGAAACACATAGAGATGTTCTGGGTCACGCAAATTGGACAAACTAAATATCAAAATCTAGTTCAGCCAGGGTACTTTGTGGCCATTTGGCTTCTGTTTTGAAGTGGAAAAACGGAAAACAGATAATGACTCATTTCCAATATTTTGCTTCAAAATCAGAGAACTCGTAAACTGCTATAAGATACTGTGTTCACGAATGGGAATTGGGAATGAAGATAACAGTGCCATTTTTCATTACAGATTTTGCCGTAGGTCTTTTTTAATGACCTGTAAGGCACCATATGCCGCCAAAACCTAGCTCTCCAGCGTTCTGTATTTTGATTCTGATCCTGCCTGTGTGTGATTCGACCTGCCTTTTGGACTTTGGACTCTCCTTCTTGCCTGCTCCCTTTGGATTTGTTTGCTTCGCTGACTGACTACCTAGTTTGACCTTCGCTTGAAATTAAAACAGATTTTTTTGCAACTGAACTGTTTTTTTGTGTCGTGCTATCGGGTTCCTCAACTGGAATGGACAATCGCACACAGTCTTTGTCCTCATTGACTCCGGGGCTGATACTAACCTTCTGGATCGTGATCTTGCCATGCAGTTGGGTATTAATCAGGAACCCTTGGTTGAGCCTATCAAGGCTACTGATCTGGATGGGCATCTTCTCTGCACAGTAACCCACCACACTGTTCCTGTTCATCTGGGCATATCAGGTAACCACACTGAATTACTTACCTTTCATCTGATAAACGCTCCTCAGCAGCCAGTCATCCTGGGGTTTCCTTGGTTAATAAAACATAATCCACATTTTGACTGGAGAACTGGTTCCACTCTTCAATGGAGTGAACATTGTCATGCGGTCTGTCTGAAATCTGCCTCTTTACCTGTCTTCAACACCTCTTCTGCTAACAAGTTCCCAGATCTCACTAATGTCCCATCCGAGTACCATGACTTAAAGGAGGTGTTTAACAAAGTACGGGCCACCTCGCTTCCCCCACACCGCCAGTATGATTGTGCCATTGACCTCCTCCCTGGCTCATCACCACCAAGGGGGAGACTCTTCTCTCTGTCAGCTCCTGAAACCAAGGCGATGGATGAATACATTAACAACGCACTGGCAGCAGGCATCATCCGTCCCTCCTCGTCTCCTGCTGGAGCTGGATTTTTCTTCGTGGACAAAAAGGACAAATCTCTCCGGCCCTGCATTGATTACCGTGGTCTGAATGACATCACCATTAAAAACAGGTACCCCCTCCCACTCATCTCTTCTGCATTTGAACTGTTGCAAGGGGCTCTTGTGTTTACCAAGCTTGATCTGAGGAACGCCTATCACCTTGTGCGCATTCAGGAGTTTGATGAGTGGAAAACGGCATTTAATACGCCAAGGGGCCACTACGAGTACCTGGTTATGCCTTTCGGACTCACGAATGCTCCGGCAGTATTCCAGGCCTTGGTGAACGATGTACTCAATATCTTTGTGTTTGTATATCTGGATGACATCCTCATCTTTTCAAAGTCCGAACAGGAACATCTGCAGCATGTACGTAGTGTCCTCCAGAGACTCCTAGAGAACCAGTTGTTCGTGAAGGCAGAGAAGTCTGAGTTCCACGCCACTGAGGTGTCATTCCTGGGATACATCATATCAGTCGGACGTATTCACATGGATCCCACCAAGGTTAAGGCGGTGGTGGATTGGCCGGTGCCCACCTCTCGGAAGAAACTCCAACAGTTCCTGGGGTTTGCCAATTTCTACCGTAGGTTTACCCGAAATTATAGTTCTGTGGCAGCCCCCCTGACAGCCCTCACCTCTCAGAAGGTAACCTTTCAATGGTCCCCTGCCGCAGACAGGGCATTCAGGGGGTTAAAATCAAGGTTCTCTTCTGCTCCCATTCTCATCCTTCCAGATCCAGAATGTCAGTTTGTTGTGGAAGTGGATGCGTCAGACTCCGGGGTGGGGGCAGTCCTATCTTAGCGGTCAGTAGAGGATCAAAAGCTGCATCCATGTGCTTTCTTCTCCTGCAAATTGTCCCCAGCAGAAAGGAATTATGATGTTGGAAATCGAGAGTTATTGGCTGTCAAGATGGCTCTCGAGGAGTGGAGGCACTGGTTGGAGGGAGTGAAGCATCCGTTTGTGGTGTGGACTGAGCACAAAAACCTGGAGTACATCCAGTCAGCCAAACGGTTGAACTCCCGTCAGGCCAGATGGGCATTATTCTTTAATCATTTTGATTTTACCCAGTCTTATCGCCCAGGTTCGAGGAACGTCAAACCAGATGCACTGTCCGGTCAGTTCCAGTCTGACAACGATCCCACACAACCTGGGGGTATTCTCCCCAAGAAGGTGGTCATCGGCGCAGTTACCTGGGACATTGTGGAAAAGGTAAAAAAGTCTCAGGCCGACCACCCAGCTCCCAGTGCTTGCCCTGATAACCGTCTGTATGTGCCTGTAAATCTTCGCTCCCAGGTCCTCCAGTGGGGACAATCTTCTTGCCTTGCCTGTCACCCGG
>NC_051041.1:25947248-25969748 GCF_904848185.1 Acanthopagrus latus | reverse complement strand
GGGACAGTCCATTTCCACACTGAATGTGTAACATTCAAAAATGTAATGATCACAGTGTTAAGAGTAATGATTTTTTGATAAGGCTTGAGATTCTATTCAGCTGAAACAGCATGGCAAGTTGATGGCTCCTGCCCGCCTTGCTATTGGCCATTTGAAAACTACATTCTTCTTAAAAGAAGTCTGTGCAGTTTCTTGAGAAAATCTGTCTAAATCCGTGGACCTAGCCGCAAAATGGAACGGCCAAATTGGTGGCTTGCTGTCCACGTTGCACTGTTAACGTTGTGCTGTTGCGCATTTCATGAGACAAGTTGTCAGTCTCATTTCTTGTATAGCATGTGACCATATTTATTATAGATTCATACTGTCTTGTAATTTTGCTTGATTTTTCTCTCAAAATGCATCAGATTGATGCTTTTAAATATGAAATAGTCAAACTTTTCTTCTGGGGAGCATGCCCCCGGACCCCCTGAGAGGGGTCAAATTCTTCTCACCTTTTTCAACCCTGACCCAAATTCATGCCTGAGGCTTTATTTGTGAATGTATATGAGTCAAACCTTCCTGTAAAAGCATAATTATAATGACAGAGGCGCTTTTAAGATTTAAAGTAGATTCATTTTCTGTTAAGCTAATTTTCAATGGAGTGCAACCTAACAGGAAGGCTTGAGGAGCAGTCCACCATTACTCTCCTTCCTGTTAGTTTGCATTTGGGGATCAACACTTTTTGTCTGCCATGACGGCGGCGCACCGAAGATACAGCTGCTAACATGAGTTGTTCAAAAACCTTCTTTTTAATAAACTCTGTATACACAAACAATGTTCTAAATGCTCATGTTCATGTGTAGAGACCCTGGTGATACTATGAGCAAAGTTTCATGTTGTGTCGAGCCTTCTTAGTGTTTTAAAAGTAGCAATTTGGATGCTAGCATTATTGAAAATTAGCTTGCCTGAAAATGAAACTACGATAAATGTTTTAAGTGCCTCTTTCTTTGTAATTATGCTTTTACACAAAGGTTTGACTCATATACATTAACAAATAAAGCCTATTTTGCTTTTTGGTGAGAGTTTCACTTTAAATTTATTGTGCTATGTGTTCCAATTTACCATCAGATCATTATCAGTACAGCCTTTCAGATTCCCCCATCTCTGAAAAGTTCACATCCCCTGAAAATCTTGTTCCTGATTATTTTCAGTGGTTTCTTTCAATTTTGAAAAAACTGCTTTTCAGCTTGGTGTTGAGTTTTATAACACTCCATGCCAATAGACTTTGCCAGACGATGAAAATGAGCAGTTTAGCATCAGTCTCCTCTTGAGAATGTTTTTACGGGTCACATTCAAAAGATTCCTCCAGATGCTTTTTCCAGAGCTTTTGACTTAATCTCTAGTCGTAATCATCAAAGAATTGTCTCAGTCTTCAAGTCACACAGAGTCAGTACCTTAAAGCGGAATTATGGCTTGGGCTGGGCCCAATGTGTGAATGATTAATACTTTACAAAAGTTTTGGAAAGTTTTGGAAATAGCTTTCAGCCACTACATGGCTGTAATGGCACCTTTGGGGCAACTTAGACCATCTGACACCATCTCCTATGTAAAAAAGACCTTTTTGTTGTTGTTGTTCAAGAGATATAAACTTCCCATACTTTTAGCGACCCCTGGTGGCCAAAATTCGCCAACTTTGGCTCATCCCTTTCCAATGTCATGGCAACCAAGGATCTCAAATTTGGTGTTAATAGCATTTAGTTTGACCGAGATATCAAACAGTTCACATTTTTATGGCTAGCTACAGATATTTGTTCGTTAATAATTTGCACATTTTTTGACCGAGCAAAATTCTTTTGATAACTTTAGATCAGGTCCAGCTGAAGAGTGTACGTGCCAAGTTTCACGCAGATCAGACAAAATTCCAAGGAGGAAAGTAGGCTTTCCTGTTTTTGCAATTTAGTGAAAAAACTTTCAGGCGGAAGTAGGAGTGGCCATAGCAGCGTGATTCAGCTCAATTCAGGGAATCTGGGGATACAAGGTTTTTGAATGTGCGACATATTGTGTGGGAGTCATAGGCATAGTTATAGGCAGTCTTTATAGGCAAAAAGTTGGCGTTGGCCTAGGTTATAGTGCCCCCTGCACACGGATATATATAGTTTTTTTTGTCTGAGGTATGTGCAGGTGTCTGCACCAACCCTCCAAATTGCAGCACCCTCCCTTGCACGGTTTAGCCTGTAGCACCACTTTTAGTGGGAGAAAATAAAAATCTTTACAATTACAATAGGGTTCGTAGCGCCGCTGGTCCTAGGAAATGCGTCTGCTTGGATACACGTTCCCTTGGCCCCTCGGACTTGGCCCCATAAAAGCAGCAAGGACCCAGAACACAAAACTCAATTGCCAAGAAACAGACAAAATCAGCATTCAAAAAGCAGTCACGGCAATTACTGGGAAGTGGTCAAATTCATTGAGCAGGAGTCAGTAAATGGCTGATAGGAAGGTCAAAGAGGGCATCCATGTCAACGACCAAATAACATCTATAAACCAACCCAGTACCGAAGAAATTATGGAGGAGGTATTATGCTCTTCAGGTAATAGAGAGTGGTTTTGTTGCATGCCTGAAAGGACAGATTGGATATTCTTACGGACCAGCAACTGATATTTTGTTTGCTTTTATGATAAACCGTAGCCAGTGTTTCCTTAAACTTGAACCAAGTGTTTTACTTTAATGCTGATTTGCCAAAAGAACAAACCTTCACAAACTCATGTGACTTGTGAGTGTTTTCTCTGATATTTTGGGAGATACGGTTTATGGTGATGGGTTAACATCTGTGTTGCGCTGCACTCTTTTCTTCAGTTTGTGAGGTCTATGTTAATTCCTTTTGTCTTAAGTTGTTGTTGTTGTTGTTTAGTTTAGCTGTTGTCAATCAGAGTTGGTCTTTGTATATCTGTACTGATGAGAAGTTAAGCACAAGACTAAATGTGAATTTCAGTGGACTCTGCGTTTTGTGGTTACACCAGTCCTTCAAAGTCAATGCTGTTACTGGTAATTGTTACTGTTTGCCTTCACTCTACTTCATTCTTATCAGGTCCTTTTAAGGGGGGAGGTAAATTTATATGCCATCAGAGCTGCTGGAGCTCACTCAAACAGGACCAGGGAAAGCCAATGAAAGTCACATGTAAGACAGGACTGATGTGTAAATGTACAGGAAATTAGATTGTCACCGAAAGGCTCATTTCATAAATACTTCTGACATTAAATTATAATCTAAAGAATCCTGCACATGACTGGTGACATGTTGGACACTCGGTATTGGCGATATCTTGTGAAATTTCCTTTCAGTTCATCTTACGTTTGTCAAAGGATTTGTACAATAACAGTTGTTAAAATTACATTTTAGGAGATATGCAATGAGATTGTGTAGCTAGAGATCACATGTAAATAGGAACACTGATGTTGTGTGAAATATTTGAAATCCCTTTAATTAGTTGTTCTTCAATGTGCTTCACCCATTAGCCTTCTAGAGGCAACCTCAGACTCCTCATAATAGGATCAGAATAGGGTATAAAATGCATGTATAATGTAATGAAGCACAGTGTAGCCAAGGACTGGAGAGTATTTCTAAGTGCCTGAAAAATTCTTTCATATTTTATTTACACCTTCCCCACCCCTGGTCTTTGTTCTGAACACATAAGCCTCCTATAGGGATTGCACTGTTTAGTGAATTAGTTGATTAAGGTTTATTTTGCAAGTTAGAAAAAAAACACAGTCAACCGCACTGATGTAAAGAGCTGTTGAATTGAATTATACTGTATCACATTACAGTTTGTGATGGACTTACACAGTTAATAATGAAAATGCTAGCTGTGACTATCATGGTTGTGTTGTAATGGCATGAATCAGAAAATGAAATAAAGGAGGTATGCATTGGTTAATGGTATACTTTCTTTCTCTCTTGGGTTAAGTTTAAGTTTGAGTTAAGTTTGTTTTCAGGATTGAGTAATGTAGCTATAATACAGGATGCAGGAAAAATATGTGAAATAAACTCTATTCTGGGCAAGTTTTTATACCTGAGATCAAATAACATCCAAAAAAGCCTTTGTTTGAGAAATTAAGAAGAATGTAATACAGTGATATCCTAAGGTATGAGTATCCATGTTTCCATAAAATATCAGGTAAATATTAAGCAAACTTTTTAAAGTTTGCGAAAAATGTACGAAATATAAATATGACTATGGTGTGTTTCTATAAACTGTTTTGAGCAAATGAACCAGGCTATGCAAAGCATAATTTCGTGAAGTGATGCAGTGTAGGCTACATCACGCATGGATGTGGAAGCAAACAGAGGCTAGAGGTAAACAGTCCAGGAGAAAAAATGGAGAGAGGTCTTTCCAAGACTTATTCTAAGAGAATAACTTTCCAAAGGGCAAGTTGTCATTGTCCTTGCATGTCAGCTAGCATTGGCCATGTTGCATGCTGTAAGGAAATCTCCTTACAGCATGCAACATAATCATGAAGACATGCAATTCATTGAAAACTACAATTCTAATTAGATATTCTTCAAAATGTGCAAATGTGGAAACACAGCTGCTATAGGGCAATGATCCTTAGCCAGACACCATCAATGAAGGGAGACTTTTGCATTGGGTTGAATGGGATGTTTCCATACTGTATCAGAACAAAATTTATTTCTTCAAGGGGCTTCATGTGAATGATGAATGACAATGTTCAAAATGTTTTAACTGCATATTTCTGTGTACATTAACTTCACTGCAAATGACGGAAACCTCAATGATTTTTGAGAGGAATAAAGGTTTTAATAGAAGTGAACTAGATCGAAACATCACCACCATCCAAAGATGGGTGGACCATTGTTGCTTTCCTTGTAATCTTAAATATTTTTTGAGTCATAATTTGATTTTTTTTGGTTGCTTTCTTTGTCTGTGTGTTGTCATCAAACTGCAATTGTTGAAAAAAGGTCTGCACTTTGATATTATTTATTACAACACAGGTTGAAATTTGTTGTAGATATAAAAGTGCCCATCAAACATAACATTCTGATGTGCATAAAATATAATTCATACAGAATATCACCATACTAAAGGACAATAACAATCATTCTAAATATTAAAGGTTATCAGTTTTAAACTTGATCCTGAACGGAAACTTAACCACAATTGATAATTTTCTATTTGTGCTTAAACAGACCTTGCTCACCCTCAGCTGTCACCAACACCAGTGATGGACTGTTGCATGAAACTAGGATGACAGTAAAATGTAACATAAGATTTCTCCATTTATGTATTACTGCTTTATGTATCCTGTATATATTTTTTTCTCTCTCTTTCTTCGTTCCTTTGATTAAGACATAGCACAGCCCACCGGATTGTCTCTTATAGCCCTGATTATGCTAGAATTCATATCATACTCTCGAACATCAATGAAACTATATAGGATATATATAGGATATCACTAGAATAGATTAGAATAGAGTAATCTTTCATTGGTTGTTTTGGTGTTTTTTTTTCTTGTCCATATTAATTCCTAATGCATCAACTCTGCAAACACTGAATGGTTGACCTGATTTGTCTCCACCTGTGTCCACATCAATGGCACAACGTTCCCTCACCTGCCACATAGATCCAAAAGGGAGGATTGTAGTGGATTGAACACAGGAATATGAAAACAAAGTAAATTCTTTTATCAATATTTTGACAATCTGTGCCCGTGTGTGAGACACATACAGACCCAAATATCTCTGCCCTTAAGGAGGAAGGATGTCAGACAAGAAACATACCTAAGAAATCTAGCCTCCTCCCACCAGCATCAGAAGAGTAATGACTTTGTTTGCACTTCAGACAGACACCACATCCACATAGATGGACCATTAGACCTTTCCAGGGCCATAAAATCATTGGGATGACCAACATTCCTCTTTGAGTGTGGTGCTCCTCTCTTTTCCTGACCCCATGTGTCTGAAATGATCAGAACTATCAGCTTAAATGTGTAAATATATACATAATGTGTTTTAGAACATGTAATCATTATGATACTATGAAACTCAAATGCAACAATCCAGAGAAAACACATGCTTACAGTCTCCTCTGTGGCCTAAGATAGACCTTGTCTGAGCCTTGATTCATCACCCTGAAGAAGCAAAAACAGCTGCTTCACTGAACTTACAGGGGTTATCATCTGACTGTCTTTGTAGCTCCCATGGATCACTGAGTCTGCTGACCATGCTTTCTGTGAGGTTCATCACAGCAGTAAAGTAAGAAATTACCATCTTCACGCATTCTGTCTTAGAGTTGATGCAGAGCTGATTCTTAAATGATTTTTGCTTTTATTGATCTTATTGAATTATTTGCCTTTTCGCAATTTTGAATAGTTTTTGATAAAATGCATTCATTAATTCATAGAAAATTCAAAAAGTTCTGCTGGAAATACTCCTCCTATGAACCGCCACCTTACTGTGGCGGAGGTGTTCGAGTACCTGAATGATCCTAGGAACTATGTTGTCCAGGATTTAATGCCCCTGGTAGGGTCTCCCAAGGCAAACGGGTCCTAGATGATGGGTCAGACTAAGAGCGGTTCCAATGCCCCTAATGACAGATATTAAAACAAGGATGTTCACGTTGCCTGGAATGGCATTACCGGGGCCCCATCCTGGAGCCAGGCCTGGGGTTTGGGCTCACAGGCGAGCATCTGGGGGCCAGGGCTTTGCCCACAGGACCCAGCCGGGCACAGCCCGAAAGAGTGATGTGGGGCCACCCACCCACAGACAGGAGGGATCAGAGGGGGCTGGTGCTATGCGATTTGGTTGGCGGTTGTGGGCTGGGGCCCTGACGACCCGATCCCCTCATAGTGACTCTGGTGGAGTTGCCCGCGGCTTGCGGGTCGAACAGCAGTGTAGAGTACCCGGGCTTCTTGGAGGCCCTGGGAGGGGTACTGGAGAGTGCTCCAACCGGGGACTCTGTCGTTCTACTGGGGGACTTCAACGCTCTCGTGGGCAGCGACAGTGTTACCTGGAAGGGTATGATTGGGAGGAACTGCCTCCCCATACAGAACCCAAGTGTTGTTTTGTTGCTGGACTTCTGTGCTAGTCACAGTTTGTCCATAACAAACACCATGTTCAAGCATAAGGGTGTCCATCAGCGCGCGTGGCACCAGGACACCCTAGGCCGGAGGTCAATGATCTACCTTGTGGTCGTGTCATCTGACCCCCAGCTGTATGTCTTGGACACTCGGGTGAAGAGAGGGGCTGAGCTGTCAACTGATCACCACCTGGTGGTGAGTTGGATCCGCTGGCAGGGGAGGAAGCTGGACAGATTCGGCAGACTGAGGGTCTGCTGGAAACATCTGACAGAACCCGAGGGAGGCTGGGGACGTTGAGTCTGAATGGACCACGTTCTCCACTTTCATTGTTGAGTGTGGCAATTTGAAGCTGTGGTCTCTGGTGCCTGTCGTGGCAGCAATCCCTGAACCTGGTGATGGACACCAGAAGTAAGGGATGCTGTCAAATTGAAGAAGGAGTTGAGCCTGGTTGGCTTTGGAGGACTACTGAGGCAGCTTGTCACGCTCAGACAAGGAGAGAGGACTCAGATGCAGAAATGATGATGTAAAGACAGGTTTTATTTTACTGATTTGTAGCTCTTTAGAATGAATGACAAATCAATGGCTATGAAAAGATCTATGGAGACAGACAAGACGAACAAGACAAATAACACATAAAACGAAAAGCGCTCCCGAAGGAGGAATCTACACTATTCTTAATTTCAAGGCTATTAAACTTTAAATAGAAAACAAAAACTTCTCCGAAGAGGTCAGCTCACAGGCTATGAAAAATATCTACTCTCAATAATAAAAGGTACAACAAAGGACGCTCCACGCGGAGGAAAACAAACGGCTATGAAAGTCCTAAACTGAAAATCAAAACTCTCACCACAAACGTTAGAAACAAAAGGATCAAACAACCAAAGAGAACAAATTCAGAAAATAAAACTTGACAATACTTAGCTTGGGAATTTACTATGCAAGGCTGTGGTAAAGGCTTCCGTACACGACTAACGACGAGATACTTCTGCGACGCAGACAGGGGAAGACAAAGACTTTATACACATGAGGAAGGGGAACACAGGTGAAAACAATCAAGGATCAGGGATGACGTCAGACCGGGGACACAAGAGGAAGGGCAAGTGACCTGAAACGAGAGGAGAGTTACTTTTCAAAATAAAACATGAAATTCACAGGACAAAAAACCCAAGACAGAACATCCCTCACCACGGTGTGACAGTACCCCCCCCCCCCCTCTGGGGCCGACTCCTGACGGCCCAGGGTGCTCAGGGTGGGTCCGATGAAACTCCGTGATGAGGTCGGGGTCTACTATATGTCTTGAAGGAACCCATTGTCGTTCCTCATGTCCATAGCCTTCCCAGTCCACTAAATATTGTCTGCCCCAGCCCCGGTTACGAACCACCAACAGTCGTTTAACTTTGTATACTGGACCTCCATCAATGACCTCGGGTGGTGGTGGGGGCGTGATGGTAGGTATCATCTTACTTTCTTTGGCTGGTTTGACCTGGCTGACATGAAATGTCGGATGAACTCTTAGGGACCGGGGCAGACGAAGTCGTACAGCAGCGGGCCCGACGATCTTGGTGATAGGGAAGGGGCCCACAAAACGAGGAGCCAATTTTTTGGAAGGAACCTTGAGGTTAAGGTCTTTCACTGACAGCCACACTCTCTGGCCTTGTCGATAGTCTGGGGCTGGGCGTCTCTTCCGATCCGCGGTTCTCTTGACGCGGTCTCCCTGGCGAATAAGAGTCTGTCGAGCGGCGGCCCAGATGCGTCTGCAGCGTCGAACCATGGCGTAGGCTGAGGGGACCGAAACTTCCCCTTCATTGTCTGGAAACAGAGGCGGGGGGTATCCTAGGGCACAATGAAAGGGAGAGAGACCAGTAGCGGAGGTGGGTAATGAATTGTGCGCATACTCAACCCAGACCAGGTGTTGGCTCCATGTTGAGGGGTTCTGGTGAACCACGCATCGGAGGCCGGTTTCCAGTTGTTGGTTGAGGCGTTCGATCTGGCTGTTGGCTTCAGGGTGATAACCAGATGTCAGGCTTGCTCTGGCTCCAATGAGTCGACAGAATTCTCTCCAGAACCTGGACACGAACTGGGGCCCCCGGTCTGAAACAATGTCTTTGGGGAACCCGTGGACACGAAAAACAGTGTTCATCATAACCTCTGCCGTCTCATTGGCAGATGGTAGTTTGGGGAGAGTGATGAATTTCGCCATCTTGGAGAATCGGTCCACCACTGTGAGGACTGTAGTGTTTCCTTGTGAGACCGGGAGCCCAGTGACAAAGTCCATCGAAATGTGTGACCATGGTCGAGACGGGATGGGAAGCGGTTGGAGTAACCCAGAGCGAGCCTGTGATGACGTCTTGTTGCGTGCACAGACCGAACAAGCCTCGATGTACTCCCGGACCTCCGACTCCATGGTGGGCCACCAGAACCTCCGGGAGATGACGTATATAGTTCTTTTGACTCCCGGATGACAAGAAAGCAGCGAGGTATGCGCCCAATGAATCACCTTTGGCCGTAACTCAGAGGGAACGAACAGACGGTTGTCGGGACAGCCACGAGGTGTGGGGGCGCCACCATTTGCTTGCTTAACCTCGTTTTCTATAGGCCAAGTCACCGCTCCAACCACACAGTTCAGTGGAAGGATAGGTTCGGTTTGCTTGGTCTTGGGCTCGGGATCGAATAGTCGAGACAAGACGTCCGGCTTGACGTTCCGGGATCCCGGCCTGTAGGACAGAGTAAAAGAGAAACGGTTAAAGAACAGAGCCCACCTGGCCTGGTGAGCCTTTTAGCCTCTCTGATAAACTCAAGATTTTTGTGGTCTGTCCAGACAATGAATGGTTGTTCGGCCCCCTCCAACCAATGCCTCCACTCCTCCAACGCGAGTTTTACCGCAAGCAGCTCCCGGTTGCCGACATCATAATTCCGCTCTGCCCGGGACAGCCGTCGCGATAGGAATGCACAGGGGTGCATTTTGCCGTCCTTCTCAGATCGTTGGGATAGGACAGCTCCAACCCCATCATTGGACGCGTCAACCTCCACCACGAACTGTCGTCGAGGATCAGGCAGGGTGAGGATGGGAGCCGTGGTGAAGCAGTGTTTGAGTTCCTGGAATGCTCTGTCTGCCTCAGGAGACCAGCGAAAAGGAACCTGGGTGGAGGTAAGAACATAGAGAGGAGTTGCTATTGCGCTAAAGCCTCTGACAAACCGCCTATAAAAGTTCGCAAATCCCAAGAATTGCTGAACCTTCTTGCGGCTGTCTGGAGTAGGCCATTCGGCCACAGCACTCACTTTAGCCGGATCCATCTGTACTCTTCCAGGGGCTACAATGAAGCCCAGGAACGAGACAGTATCGGCATGAGACACAGGTCAAAATCCTCTTTTGGTCTAGTGGGAAATTTGGCAAAGGGACCAATCAGAAGAAGTGGGTGTACTGGAGAATGGACTTTAAAAAGGCCCTCACAGGAAGAACAAGAGGGTGTTTTTAGATCTCCTGAGAGCAAAGGCTAATAGGAGTTTTCGATAGAGCAGAGGGCAAAGCGTTTTGGCCACAGATTTGATAATATCAGAAAGCGGCCGCTTCTGATCCGGACTCAAGGCTCTAGATTCTGGTTTATTAAAGATTGCTCTGTCATTCCACCCAGCCTTGCCTCCGCAGAATTCTTTTATCATCAAACTACACGCTGACACCTTTGAGGAGAAAGTCCAGAAACTACATCATCCTAGAGGAGATAAATGTGGCATCATGCATGGACCCTTGCGGAGGACATAGCATCATGCATGGACCCTTGTGAAGAAATGGCAAGAATTAGCACTGAGTTCCAGTTCATCTTGGTTTACTTGTGGGAAGTTACCTATCATAAATGTTTTTCATTGTTTGTCAAATGAGGTATCTGTTAATTACAGTAAAGATTTTATTATTCATCTAGAATGGTTAGACACCTTAAGCTGTTCATTTGTAATTGATTCTGTTGATTTTATTTCATTAATGTTTTAATTGCATTCTTAAAAGTGCACTATTCTAGAGGACTGGTTTAAATGTTGAAATTGCACTGTTTCAGATTGTAGGTTTGTAAGATTGTAATTGCATATTTGAGAAGTGATGTTGCCAGATCTATGTTGGATGTGGTGTATAATGTGTAATACTGTGTATTTGTTGTTTACCAGTCATACCAACCTTTCAGAAGTATGATACAAATTTGGATATTTTTCTTTAAAAAATATACTTAGTCTTACTTTAAATACCTTTTGCTGGAGATATATCTTTAATTTACTGTAGTACAAATTCTAAGACAGTACAACATAATGCACTTTTACTATTAATGCAGTAATTGTACATTCAGGGTTTTTTTTTTTTTCATTTTTAAATAGGGGTATCCTATAATCCTTACACCACTGCTCAAAGCTTAAGAGGCCGTTTCTATCCTGACCCTCTCCCTGAAGTTGTTTTGAGCATGTTTGTGTGTGTTAAACATTCTTGAATATCTGAGTATTATATTTCTGTAATGAATGTTGAAACTCTGTTTCAGAGGGTTGTAAGTTTTTCACTGCATATTTGAAAAGCACTATTCCAGATCTGTACTGTATGGACAAAAGTATTGGGACACCTGCACCATCCAATGTAATATTTATTTCCAGTATAACAGCTCTGTCAGCTTCTTCTTTTATTAAGCTTCTACATGCTTTGTTTTTATTTACATTGTCGGAAAGGTGATAATTCAACTTTATGTTTATTACTGAAGTTGTGGTGGATGGTGCTGGTCATTATAGTGCATTATACTGACAGTGTTCCTTATTATTTTTTCCCAGTGTATATTGGATGCAGTGTATACTGTGTAATACTGTCATTTTATGTCAGTCATGCCAATGTTAAATTTATGGCTGCCCCATACAAGATTTGGCAATTCAGTCCACAATAGTAGTGGATTTACTTTGATGGTTCTTGTTTGTTTAACTGTTTAAAACGAAAAAATAAACAGTTTAATTGCATTGTAATTTAGTTGTGTGATATGTGATGTGCATAGAGTATTAGTTAAATGTATTTGGTAACATTTGTCAAAAGAAACCTGGCATCGATTACCTAATTTTAGTGAGTACTGTAACGTAATGCAACCAAGTAAATTAAAATATCAAGCACAAGAAAATAATTAAAATCTACTAAATTACTTCATAACAGCAAATACTACAGACATATAAAATTTACTTAAAATTTTGAGGAAAATGGTGTTCCTACCTATGAAACACAAGTAGACTTTACTTAATTTGTTTAAATAAATATAAATCAAAGTCAGTGTAAAGCAAATTCAGCCATTTTCTTCTAAACACATTAAAACGGTCATAAATGTATTTCTTCAAAACATATAAAAAGCGTTCAACCATTTCAAATTTAATTTTGGAGCTAGGCTCACAATCTGTGTTTCATGATTTCTGTGTTCAGGATTTAATGGGTGGGTCAGAAAATCATGCAAATCATGGCCACGTTACATAAGGAAATACAATTTTTATTATCTGTAGCAATGAAAGAAGTAGGTACCAATGTTGGTCAGCAGAGGTTACCAAATCTCCGAACATGAGGGGAACGTTCCTCAATAAGCACCATGACTGAATTGCATTCAGCCCCAGATCATTAGACTCACTGCCTAAATTCACAGCCAGTGGCCTATTGTTACTCTCCATGAATCCATAATCATAACTTTGTATCCTCAAATTCAGCTCCCCCAATGTAACATGTTGTTCTTTAAATATGCAAACAATAACTTCAATTCGTACTGTGCCACCCCTTCCAAAATGTCATGCATCACATCAACTGAGAAGTTCTCAGTTGTGTGAAAATATGTGTGAAAATATGAATTCAATAAGCATGAACTCTTCACAACAAAAACGTAAGGAAGACATGGATTACAAGCCATTTCTTGACAGTGAGCAGTGTGGGTGTCTTTGGTGCGCAACACTATTTTGAGAGAATCTTCAGAGAATTCTGTCTGAAAGTCATCTTTTTCAGCTAAACAACACCTGCAACAGTACCTTGCACCTCCACTAGACCAAACAAGCTGTGTAAGCCTAAATTATCGCCAGTAACCTGTACCACACTGCCACGAACACATCTGCACTGTGTGCTTTTCAGTTGAAAACAGAGGGTGAGTCTTCAATAAAGATGCATCACTAATATCTCTGACTCTTGAATCACCACTTCCTGAGTTTTTCAACATTTCTGCAATATGCTGACTTTAGAATATTGACTCCAATGTCAATAAAGTTGGAACATGCATGAATTTATCTTGATCAATGTATGATCCAGTCTTTTTATTTTGCCTTGTGTCAAATCTTGAGCCAATTACACATTCAACTGGTTCTACAGTTTCCCACTTGTCTGATACAAATTTTGATTTCTTGTTTTCTGAATTAAGAACTGTGAAAGGATTTTCTAACTCCTCAAAACATGCTTTAACTTTCTTGAACACTTCAGTTTCTCTTTCATTACTATTTAGTACACTTATTTAGTACACTTCAGTTTCTCTTTCATTACTATTTAGTACACTTATTTAGTACACTTCAGTTTCTCTTTCATTACTATTTAGTAATGAAAGAGAAACTGAAGTGTTCAAGAAAGTTAATAAGCATGATGTATTTACATGCTTATTAACAGTTTCTTTAGCATGCTGCTGGATATCTTGAACAATCTCTTCCATGGAATTCACTACAGAATTCACTACACTTTGGCTTACACCTGCTGCCTTTAGATCAGAAATTACAGCTGCACAACTATTTACAATGTCTGCAGGATATAATTCTGACTCAGCCTCGAAACTTTCAGGCAGCACATCAACATCGGCATTATTTGTGTCAAGGACACTTTGACGAGGTGAAAAGTCATTTTTTGCAGAATCAAATGAACTGCTTACATGGCATTTGTTTAGGTGCTTTCTAAAGCCAGAAAAGCTACCAAAAGAGTGTGAGCATCCCACTTGACCACATTTAAGATAGAGTCCTGCCAGTACGTAGACCATGAATGGCTTTAAGATGCTTTACAAGGCTGTTTGGTCTACCATGGTCACTTTTGCAAAGAAAGCACTTCATTATTTTGATCTCAATGGATCCTAAGGCACCATTCTTGCTCCCAACTCTGCAACTCTAGGAGTTTCCTTTGTTTCCCCCAACACCAATGTTGTAAATGGTGCTGTTAAAAAAGTTGGTCAGGGAAGAACTGTATGATGTACCAAAGGCATAATGGGCCTTAAAAAGTTCATCAAGGGCTCCACTGAACCTGTCGCCTTACATGGAAGTGCATGCTTGTCAATCACAATGAAGAAGGTGTTGAATGCTGCTTCTTGTGGGTCCCTGGGCAAGAAGGAAGGGCTGAAAGCTTTGGGTGATGTTGTCTAGATGCTGCTGTACACTGGTTCCAGCCTACAACAACCATGGCTTTCCTTTACATCTTTTGCTCTGTAATTGGTGGGCCATCTCTCCAAGAATTTGTTGGCAGTGACCTCACCAAACTGGAGTCTGAAATCTTGTTCTATCTATAATGCAAAAATACAGTACATAGAAAGGAGTGATGAGTGACACTGCATGCTGCATGAAATGTTTCCGTGATTCAATGAGTGAAGAGGTCTTACCAGTCCTGGTGAGTCCAAAAACCGCGGGAAGACTGAGAAGACATCTACTATTTTCTATGCATCGTTGACCATTGAATGACGACGGATAGTGTCTTCAACAGCAGAGTGTCTCAAAACTGCAATAGCTGTTTCCACATCCTCATCTGATAATACTGTGTCAGCAGTGAAGGGAGTGAATTGTTGATGGCCTGGCCCACCAACTTAAGAAAAAACAAAATGTTTTTACAGCTTCATCTGCTCTAACAGCCTAAAACAAGCTCCCAGCGCTGTGAATTGCTTGATTGGGTAGGAACAGAAGATGACTGACTGAAATGAATGGTGAAAGAAGTGAAACCATGTCACACTATGATTGGGTCAAATTCATACATTTTGAGCAAATCTAAACTGAGAAAGCATTTTTGGCTTGAATACAGCTTCATCTGCTCTAACTGCCTAAAACAAGCTCCGAGCGCTCTAAATCGTTTGATTTGGCAAGAAAACACGTCTTAATGAAAACAATGTTGAAACAAGTGAAACCACATTTCCACATTTTGTTTAGGTCAAATTCATACATTTTGAGCTAAATCTAAGCTGAGAAAGCACTTTTGGATTGAATTCAGATGAATCTGCTCTAACTGCCTAAAACAAGCTCCCAGCGCTCTAAATCGCTTGATTTGGCAAGAAAGGACGTCTGACTGAAATGAATGATGAAACAAGTGAAACCACGTTTCCACATTTTGCTTAGGTCAAATTCATACATTTTGAGCAAAATCTAAGCTGAGTAAGCATTTTTGGCTTGAATACAGATGAATCTGCTCTAACTCCCTAAAACAAGCTCCCAGCGCTCTAAATCGCTTGATTTGGCAAGAAAGGACGTCTGACTGAAATGAATGATGAAACAAGTGAAACCACGTTTCCACATTTTGCTTAGGTCAAATTCATACATTTTGAGCAAAATCTAAGCTGAGTAAGCATTTTTGGCTTGAATACAGATGAATCTGCTCTAACTCCCTAAAACAAGCTCCCAGCGCTCGAAATCGCTTGATTTGGCAAGAAAACACGTCTTAATGAAAACAATGTTGAAACAAGTGAAACCATGTATCCACACTATGTTTGGGTCAAATTCATACATTTTGAGCAAAATCTAAGCTGAGAAAGCATTTTTGGCTTGAATACAGATGAATCTGCTCTAACTCCCTAAAACAAGCTCCCAGCGCTCTAAATCGCTTGATTTGGCAAGAAAACACGTCTTGATGAAAACTATGATGAAACAAGTGAAACCATGTTTATACACTATCTTTAGGTCAAATTCATACATTTTGAGCAAAATCTAAGCTGAGAAAGCATTTTTGGCTTGAATACAGATGAATCTGCTCTAACTCCGTCAAACAAGCTCCCAGCGCTCTAAATCGCTTGATTTGGCAAGAAAACACTTCTGACTGAAATGAATGATGAAACAAGTGAAACCATGTTTCCACACTATCTTTAGGTCAAATTCATACATTTTGAGCAAAATCTAGGCTGAGAAAGCATTTTTGGCTTGAATACAGATGAATCTGCTCTAACTCCGTCAAACAAGCTCCCAGCGCTCTAAATCGCTTGATTTGGCAAGAAAACACTTCTGACTGAAATGAATGATGAAACAAGTGAAACCAAGTTTTCACACTATGTTTAGGTCAAATTCATACATTTTGAGCAAAATCTAAGCTGAGAAAGCATTTTTGGCTTGAATACAGATGAATCTGCTCTAACTCCGTCAAACAAGCTCCCAGTGCTCTAAATCGCTTGATTTGGCAAGAAAACACGTCTTAATGAAAACTGTGATGAAACAAGTGAAACCATGTTTCCACACTATCTTTAGGTCAAATTCATACATTTTGAGCAAAATCTAAGCTGAGAAAGCATTTTTGGCTTGAATACAGATGAATCTGCTCTAACTCCGTCAAACAAGCTCCCAGCGCTTTAAATCGCTTGATATGGCAAGAAAACACGTCTTAATGAAAACAATGATGAAACAAGTGAAACCATGTTTCCATATCATGTTTAGGTCAAATTCATACATTTTGAGCAAAATCTAAGCTGAGAAAGCATTTTTGGCTTGAATACAGATGAATCTGCTCTAACTGCCTAAAACAAGCTCCCAGCGCCCTGAAACGCTTGATTTGGCAAGTAAAGACGTCTGACTGAAATGAGTGATGAAACAAGTGAAACCATGTTTCCACACCATGTTTAGGTCAAATTCATACATTTTGAGCAAAATCTAAGCTGAGAAAGCATTTTTGGACTGAATACAGATGAATCTGCTCTAACTCCCTAAAACAAGCTCCCAGCGCTCTAAATCGCGTGATTTGGCAAGAAAACACGTCTTGATGAAAACAATGATGAAACAAGTAAAACCATGTTTCCACATCATGTTTAGGTCAAATTCATACATTTTGAGCAAAATCTAAGCTGAGAAAGCATTTTTGGCTTGAATACAGATGAATCTGCTCTAACTCCCTAAAACAAGCTCCCAGCGCCCTGAAACGCTTGATTTGGCAAGTAAAGACGTCTGACTGAAATGAGTGATGAAACAAGTGAAACCATGTTTCCACATCATGTTTAGGTCAAATTCATACATTTTGAGCAAAATCTAAGCTGAGAAAGCATTTTTGGCTTGACTACAGATGAATCTGCTCTAACTGCCTAAAACAAGCTCCCAGCGCTCTAAATCGCGTGATTTGGCAAGAAAACACGTCTTAATGAAAACAATGATGAAACAAGTGAAACCATGTTTCCACATCATGTTTAGGTCAAATTCATACATTTTGAGCAAAATCTAAGCTGAGAAAGCATTTTTGGCTTGAATACAGATGAATCTGCTCTAACTGCCTAAAACAAGCTCCCAGCGCCCTGAAACGCTTGATTTGGCAAGTAAAGACGTCTGACTGAAATGAGTGATGAAACAAGTGAAACCATGTTTCCACATCATGTTTAGGTCAAATTCATACATTTTGAGCAAAATCTAAGCTGAGAAAGCATTTTTGGCTTGAATACAGATGAATCTGCTCTAACTGCCTAAAACAAGCTCCCAGCGCCCTGAAACGCTTGATTTGGCCAGTAAAGGCGTCTGACTGAAATGAGTGATGAAACAAGTGAAACCATGTTTCCACATCATGTTTAGGTCAAATTCATACATTTTGAGCAAAATCTAAGCTGAGAAAGCATTTTTGGCTTGAATACAGATGAATCTGCTCTAACTGCCTAAAACAAGCTCCCAGCGCCCTGAAACGCTTGATTTGGCAAGTAAAGACGTCTGACTGAAATGAGTGATGAAACAAGTGAAACCATGTTTCCACATCATGTTTAGGTCAAATTCATACATTTTGAGCAAAATCTAAGCTGAGAAAGCATTTTTGGCTTCAATACAGATGAATCTGGTCTAACTGCCTAAAACAAGCTCCTAGCGCCCTGAAACGCTTGATTTGGCAAGTAAAGACGTCTGACTGAAATGAGTGATGAAACAAGTGAAACCATGTTTCCACATCATGTTTAGGTCAAATTCATACATTTTGAGCAAAATCTAAGCTGAGAAAGCATTTTTGGCTTGAATACAGATGAATCTGCTCTAACTCCCTAAAACAAGCTCCCAGCGCTCTAAATCGCGTGATTTGGCACGAAAACACGTCTTAATGAAAACAATGATGAAACAAGTGAAACCATGTTTCCACATCATGTTTAGGTCAAATTCATACATTTTGAGCAAAATCTAAGCTGAGAAAGCATTTTTGGCTTGAATACAGATGAATCTGCTCTAACTCCCTAAAACAAGCTTCCAGCGCTCTAAATCGCGTGATTTGGCACGAAAACACGTCTTAATGAAAACAATGATGAAACAAGTGAAACCATGTTTCCACATCATGTTTAGGTCAAATTCATACATTTTGAGCAAAATCTAAGCTGAGAAAGCATTTTTGGCTTGAATACAGATGAATCTGCTCTAACTCCCTAAAACAAGCTCCCAGCGCCCTGAAACGCTTGATTTGGCAAGAAAACACGTCTGACTGAAATGAGTGATGAAACAAGTGAAACCATGTTTCCACATCATGTTTAGGTCAAATTCATACATTTTGAGCAAAATCTAAGCTGAGAAAGCATTTTTGGCTTGAATACAGATGAATCTGCTCTAACTCCCTAAAACAAGCTCCCAGCGCTCTAAATCGCGTGATTTGGCAAGAAAACACGTCTTAATGAAAACAATTATGAAACAAGTGAAACCATGTTTCCACATCATGTTTAGGTCAAATTCATACATTTTGAGCAAAATCTAAGCTGAGAAAGCATTTTTGGCTTGAATACAGATGAATCTGCTCTAACTGCCTAAAACAAGCTCCCAGCGCCCTGAAACGCTTGATTTGGCAAGTAAAGACGTCTGACTGAAATGAGTGATGAAACAAGTGAAACCATGTTTCCACATCATGTTTAGGTCAAATTCATACATTTTGAGCAAAATCTAAGCTGAGAAAGCATTTTTGGCTTGAATACAGATGAATCTGCTCTAACTGCCTAAAACAAGCTCCCAGCGTCCTGAAACGCTTGATTTGGCAAGTAAAGACGTCTGACTGAAATGAGTGATGAAACAAGTGAAACCATGTTTCCACATCATGTTTAGGTCAAATTCATACATTTTGAGCAAAATCTAAGCTGAGAAAGCATTTTTGGCTTGAATACAGATGAATCTGCTCTAACTGCCTAAAACAAGCTCCCAGCGCCCTGAAACGCTTGATTTGGCAAGTAAAGACGTCTGACTGAAATGAGTAATGAAACAAGTGAAACCATGTTTCCACATCATGTTTAGGTCAAATTCATACATTTTGAGCAAAATCTAAGCTGAGAAAGCATTTTTGGCTTGAATACAGATGAATCTGCTCTAACTCCCTAAAACAAGCTCCCAGCGCCCTGAAACGCTTGATTTGGCAAGTAAAGACGTCTGACTGAAACGAGTGAGGAAACAAGTGAAACCATGTTTCCACATCATGTTTAGGTCAAATTCATACATTTTGAGCAAAATCGAAGCTGAGAAAGCATTTTTGGCTTGAATACAGATGAATCTGCTCTAACTCCGTCAAACAAGCTCCCAGCGCCCTGAAACGCTTGATTTGGCAAGTAAAGACGTCTGACTGAAATGAGTGAGGAAACAAGTGAAACCATGTTTCCACATCATGTTTAGGTCAAATTCATACATTTTGAGCAAAATCTAAGCTGAGAAAGCATTTTTGGCTTGAATACAGATGAATCTGCTCTAACTCCGTCAAACAAGCTCCCAGCGCCCTGAAACGCTTGATTTGGCAAGTAAAGACGTCTGACTGAAATGAGTGATGAAACAAGTGAAACCATGTTTCCACATCATGTTTAGGTCAAATTCATACATTTTGAGCAAAATCTAAGCTGAGAAAGCATTTTTGGCTTCAATACAGATGAATCTGGTCTAACTGCCTAAAACAAGCTCCCAGCGCCCTGAAACGCTTGATTTGGCAAGTAAAGACGTCTGACTGAAATGAGTGATGAAACAAGTGAAACCATGTTTCCACATCATGTTTAGGTCAAATTCATACATTTTGAGCAAAATCTAAGCTGAGAAAGCATTTTTGGCTTGAATACAGATGAATCTGCTCTAACTCCCTAAAACAAGCTCCCAGCGCTCTAAATCGCGTGATTTGGCACGAAAACACGTCTTAATGAAAACAATGATGAAACAAGTGAAACCATGTTTCCACATCATGTTTAGGTCAAATGCATACATTTTGAGCAAAATCTAAGCTGAGAAAGCATTTTTGGCTTGAATACAGATGAATCTGCTCTAACTCCCTAAAACAAGCTTCCAGCGCTCTAAATCGCGTGATTTGGCACGAAAACACGTCTTAATGAAAACAATGATGAAACAAGTGAAACCATGTTTCCACATCATGTTTAGGTCAAATTCATACATTTTGAGCAAAATCTAAGCTGAGAAAGCATTTTTGGCTTGAATACAGATGAATCTGCTCTAACTCCCTAAAACAAGCTCCCAGCGCCCTGAAACGCTTGATTTGGCAAGAAAACACGTCTGACTGAAATGAGTGATGAAACAAGTGAAACCATGTTTCCACATCATGTTTAGGTCAAATTCATACATTTTGAGCAAAATCTAAGCTGAGAAAGCATTTTTGGCTTGAATACAGATGAATCTGCTCTAACTGCCTAAAACAAGCTCCCAGCGTCCTGAAACGCTTGATTTGGCAAGTAAAGACGTCTGACTGAAATGAGTGATGAAACAAGTGAAACCATGTTTCCACATCATGTTTAGGTCAAATTCATACATTTTGAGAAAAATCTAAGCTGAGAAAGCATTTTTGGCTTGAATACAGATGAATCTGCTCTAACTGCCTAAAACAAGCTCCCAGCGCCCTGAAACGCTTGATTTGGCAAGTAAAGACGTCTGACTGAAATGAGTGATGAAACAAGTGAAACCATGTTTCCACATCATGTTTAGGTCAAATTCATACATTTTGAGCAAAATCTAAGCTGAGAAAGCATTTTTGGCTTGAATACAGATGAATCTGCTCTAACTGCCTAAAACAAGCTCCCAGCGCCCTGAAACGCTTGATTTGGCAAGTAAAGACGTCTGACTGAAATGAGTGATGAAACAAGTGAAACCATGTTTCCACATCATGTTTAGGTCAAATTCATACATTTTGAGCAAAATCTAAGCTGAGAAAGCATTTTTGGCTTGAATACAGATGAATCTGCTCTAACTGCCTAAAACAAGCTCCCAGCGCCCTGAAACGCTTGATTTGGCCAGTAAAGACGTCTGACTGAAATGAGTGATGAAACAAGTGAAACCATGTTTCCACATCATGTTTAGGTCAAATTCATACATTTTGAGCAAAATCTAAGCTGAGAAAGCATTTTTGGCTTGAATACAGATGAATCTGCTCTAACTGCCTAAAACAAGCTCCCAGCGCCCTGAAACGCTTGATTTGGCAAGTAAAGACGTCTGACTGAAATGAGTGATGAAACAAGTGAAACCATGTTTCCACATCATGTTTAGGTCAAATTCATACATTTTGAGCAAAATCTAAGCTGAGAAAGCATTTTTGGCTTCAATACAGATGAATCTGGTCTAACTGCCTAAAACAAGCTCCCAGCGCCCTGAAACGCTTGATTTGGCAAGTAAAGACGTCTGACTGAAATGAGTGATGAAACAAGTGAAACCATGTTTCCACATCATGTTTAGGTCAAATTCATACATTTTGAGCAAAATCTAAGCTGAGAAAGCATTTTTGGCTTGAATACAGATGAATCTGCTCTAACTCCCTAAAACAAGCTCCCAGCGCTCTAAATCGCGTGATTTGGCACGAAAACACGTCTTAATGAAAACAATGATGAAACAAGTGAAACCATGTTTCCACATCATGTTTAGGTCAAATTCATACATTTTGAGCAAAATCTAAGCTGAGAAAGCATTTTTGGCTTGAATACAGATGAATCTGCTCTAACTGCCTAAAACAAGCTCCCAGCGCCCTGAAACGCTTGATTTGGCAAGTAAAGACGTCTGACTGAAATGAGTGATGAAACAAGTGAAACTATGTTTCCACATCATGTTTAGGTCAAATTCATACATTTTGAGCAAAATCTAAGCTGAGAAAGCATTTTTGGCTTGAATACAGATGAATCTGCTCTAACTGCCTAAAACAAGCTCCCAGCGCCCTGAAACGCTTGATTTGGCCAGTAAAGACGTCTTACTGAAACGAGTGATGAAACAAGTGAAACCATGTTTCCACATCATGTTTAGGTCAAATTCATACATTTTGAGCAAAATCTAAG
>NC_051041.1:25859771-25947148 GCF_904848185.1 Acanthopagrus latus | reverse complement strand
TGTGTTTATGTTTTTTGTGTTTCAGAATGGCATTGAAATCACTCTTGAACACCAAATCCCCCAACCAGTATTTCCACCCACCACCCTTGAAGATCTTAGTTCTTAGGATAATCGATGCCCCAAAAGTGATTTCGTGGGATTTTTCTAAAACAGTGGTCACACCAGCCACAACAAAATTTAATAAGGTGGCAATATTTTCAGACGGCCAGACATGCACTAAAGTCACGATCTTTCAAGAGTTTGGTGATAGAATCAAAGAGGGTTACACATATATAATGAGGGGACATACAATCAGGGGAAGTGACCCACCGTACTACCTCAACATCAATGAAAGAACAATGTTCTTTCGAACCACTAACCTGGAGGTGACAGAAGAACTCTACCAACAGGCAGAGGCCCTTCTCTATCCAGCCTCTCCTCTCACTCCACTCTTTGAGTGCTTGGCGTCCAAGGGCCTCATGACTGTGGAAGGCCAAGTGATCGAGGCAAGTTTTTTCATTGCTTTTAGTATTACAGTTTTTCTCGATTGTTTACACACAAAAACTGGTACTTGAGACACACTGACCACAACATGTAACTCATGCACCAACCCCCTGAACCAATTCTGCTAAACTACAAGCACAATTCCTGCTTTACACTCAAATGGCAGTTCTAAAACACACTTTTTTCAAAACACTACACACAATTCTCTGCATTTGGCACAATTTTCATGGAGAAAATCTCTTGTTTTCACAAGGAACACACTGTCATTCAAAATTCTAATGTCAATTTCCCTACTATGCACACTGACTCATCACATGGGTAAACACATGTCACACAGTTTTACAATTAGCAATCAGAGCTTTAGGTTTTGCCCATCATGTGTGTGATTTTTGATTTGTGTGTAGAGTTCTGAGAGTATGAGGCATGCTTTCAGAAAATGTGTGTAAACAATAGAGAAAAACTGTAAGATGGTAAAGTGGTATTGAGTGTCCATAGTACTGTGATGGGCACTTTCCATTTACTCCTGTAACACATGAGTTTTTTTTATAGTAATAAACTTTGCATTTGTGTTCAGACTTTGTTTGACCCTTGGTTGATAAAACCAAGACTTTTATTTACAGTTAAAAGTACAATCATTATAATGATATATAATTTCATGATAAAACATGTGAAATTAAAACAATCCATCTCGTCTTTTAGGTATTACCAGTCAAAAAAGTCACTCTTGGTGGTCACTGTGTACCTTTAAAAAAGGTTATGCTGGAGCAGGTAAGCTTTAAAGCCATAGGTATGATTCATGGACAGGTGGAGATGGGGAAAAGGAAGGGGAAATAGAGAGAGTTGGAATAAAAGAGGGAGGATGAAAAGAAAGAGGCAGGACATGGACATCAGACAGTAGAGGGGAGGCAGATCAAGAGAAGAGCAAAATGAAGGTAGATGAAGACAGAAGGAGAGATGGGGAAGAATGAAGAGAAGAAAAGAAAAGAGAAAAGGAAAAACAAATTGTGTGTGCGCACATGTGCCAGCATGTCTGACCCATACCGAAACGAGTTCTGTATGATTTTTCCGCAGACAAATTGAGAGGAACTCATGCTAGCTAATTTCAGACATTATAAAGCGTTCATGAACAGGTAGATAGGGGGTGGAGAAGGAGGGGTAGATAGATGAGATAGAGGAAGAGGATGAGAGAAAGAGAAGAGACTAGCCAAAAAGGAAGAATAATTAGAGAAGATGAGGTACAGGAGGAAGAGAAGGGGGAATAATACAAAAAAAGGAGGTGGAAGAGATAGAAGGGGAGATAGAAAAAGGAGCAAAGAAAATGGGGAGATGAAAAAGAAGAGGTAGTATTCAAGTGTTATAGTTGTTGGTGTTTTTACAATGTATTCCCCTATCTTTGACAGGGTAGTGACAAGATGGAACTCTGCCTCTGGCGAGAGGCAGCCACTGAACAAGTGCAGGTTGGCGAGAGGTTGACAGTGACCCACCTCAAGGTCACTAAGAATGGGAACTTGCAGTCAACTGTTCACACTGCCTTTAAGGTACTGTCTTGTTTCTGTTTATTTTTTTTTTATTGAATACACAACCCTTTTTCCTAATTTTATGACTTTGAAACACTAGAAAGAGTTACATTATATTAGGTTTTGAAAATAAAATCAATAATTATAATTAATTATAATAGTTTAGGTGAAAATGCTAGACCCAGAACGCAGAGGCTAGAGGCAGTAAAACAGTTCAGAGTTATTTAGTTACAAAAACAGCTGGGACAATGACAGAGAGGCAATGAGGGTGAGTGGTCTGAAAGTGAGGAGGTGAAACACGCAGGAGAGCAGGTGGAGCTGAGCGGTGCAGGGTGCTGCACACAAGAGAGGAAAACACACGAGCATGACAAAAAAGAAATCTAAGTGTTTTGTTCAAAACACTGGCGCAAAAGCACACAAAAAACGTAGCAACACTAGAAAAACAAGGATTGGCAAAAACTCAAGGGTACAACACAGATATAGTCACCATATAGGATGAAACGATCTGGCACAGAAGTAGTGAAGAGACCAAGCTGATCTAGCAGGACTTGATGAGAGACAGACACATACCAGGAAGAAGCAGGTTAGGGAGAAAGGAGGGCAAACAGACGGGGAGAAAACAGTAACAATTCTCATCTCATGCAGCATGTTTATTTAATCTCTCAACAGAAACCAGAGACTGAAGTAAAGGAAGGCTCTATCCTGGGGGTAATGGAGCAGCACCAGGACGAGGGGTTCCTCCAGATCCTGCTTGATGACGACTCCATTTACACCATCAGAAAGGAGCTATGGTCCCCACTTAATGAGCAGTTGGTCAAAGGGCCAATTAGAGTGGTACTGACTACTGAAGGGGGAGAGATCATTAACATAATAACAAAGGCAAAGGAAGAGTGAAGGGGTGGAGGGGGGCAAAGAGGGTGAGCTTGAATTTAGTTGGGGGGTGAGATTGTTGTAAAAAGTTTGTAAATGTTCTGGGTTTTTTGCTCTTACATTTATGTGTTTGAATTTTTAATCTGTTCCTATGTTCAGTTGTTTTAATAGATGTTTTATAAGCGTGGAGGGGGGCAAAACAGGGGGATGGGTTGGCTTTGTGCTTAAATTTATGCGGGTGGGGGGGGCTGTTGTAATAATTTTGTAAATGTTCTCTTTTTTGTTCATGAATTTATATTTTAATTATATATTGTTATGATCTTATTGTTCAATTTTGTTAATAAATGTGTTCCCTCATGATGCAACAACTATAAAAATCCCTCGATTTCTAAGGGAGTCTGGGATAGTGCCATTACTAGTGACATTCATCACTTCATTATGAGGTCCATATCCATGCTTTTCACAAACGCCCGCACACACACACACATGCACACACATACACAGTCAACTTCTAGTAGTCCTGGTAAAAGTAATTGAAGTAGTAATAGTAGAACTACTTGCTGAAGTATCAGTAGCTTAACATCATGGTGATGGGATATTTTTTGTGTGCCACCCATCCCCGCCCTAAACACAAGCGCACGCTCATACACACCGCATGCACGCACACACAGGCTTGGACACACACGCACAGCCACTTTCTGCTGCGCCTTGCCTTGGTAACTACCTTAAATTACCAAATAATAGCCGGGTTTCTGTTTACCGCAAGGTCCCCTTTAAACGCGGGTGCGCTGGTTGCATAAATCGTTTCCTCCGCCGCATCAACTTAACTTGCAGAAGACGTTCAACTATTGCCCAGAGGGATGCCAGATAATTCACCGAGAGGCTGGCAAAGTTTGTGACATTTTCATCCCGGATTTTTGTGACAAAGGAATTAAACGCCTGTCCCAAATTGCCGCTTGGTTCCTGACAGTGTCTGGGCCCCGGTGCAGCTGCACCGGTTGCACCGCCAATACTTACGCCACTGTGAAGGATGCTGATGCAGTAGCAGAACGAAAGTTGATGTTCCAATGAGAATGAATTTAGCAGAAAAAACTGACTATTTCAAAAGCTTAAAAGGCTGAAAAGTAATAGGCTGAATGGGAGTGAAAAGCGTTTTGATAGCTCAATGGTTTCTCTACCTGGATGCATGAAGGAGTAGTAGCAGAATTACATTTTAAAATGTCTCCATAAGAATGAATGGTCAAGATTTTGCAGAAAAAGACTCATTTTTCATGAGCTTAAAAGGCAGTAAAGTACAGCTATTGGTAGTGGCAGCAGCAGCAGTAGGAGTTGTAGTTGTAGAAGACAATATAGTTCAAAGTATTTGTCTCAATATTATACCAAATCATGAAAAGACGATAAACTTCATTACAAATAAATTTTAATTGTCTTTTATCTGATTATTATTTTGTCAGGATTAGGGTTATTTGTGTCAGTTTGTAATTCACACAGTAATTAGAACATTTCAAGATTTAATTGAAGTATCTGCAGTAATAAAGCAGTAGAAGTCAAATCCACAGCATAATATACAAACAAGCCTGATGAGATACACAAATAGAAATCAGAACATATTTCAAAACATTTACAAAACAATTTCAAATCTATTCATGTGAGTGTTTCGACTTCATTGCACAATAATTACTACACAGACTATTTGATGATAAATCATGAATCAAAAGTGGATACTTGATCAGATGTGGAAACTAGTTTATATACATTATAATACATTGTGAAAATGTGATTGAAGTTTGCCTATGAATATCTTAGTAGGATTAAAAAGTTAATGATTGGATTGAATTCACTTTGATGACATTAAATGATATGAACATAACTCAAGTGGCCTGAAGACAATGTTCAGCTAACTAATTTGAGTCTTAAGTGTAATTTAGGACATTTTCTGTAATTTGTGGGATTGGTTGATTATTTAAATTAATTGAATATATTTTCTGTTTATGTCAAACACGAACCAACGAACAATTTATAAGACAAAAGACAATACATGAAAGCAGGCATTGCAAAACCAAAATCCACTGTGCCTCTAGCAAGTAATTAGTAAATAAATAAATAAAAAGCTCTGTGCCTTGGAAAGACCACAAAGAAATGTTTCGTCACCATGCTGGTGGCAATTGCACTGACAACTGATGTGCAAAGGGAAGAGATTTTTTAAAACCCATTCAGCAAACTTTGGCATAACAAATGTTAATAGACTGTAAGTTTTTTAGTAAACTGGGTTTGGGTGAATCTCCATGAACTGTTTGACTCCTCCTTGCCCACTATTTAGTTCAGAGACACAAACACAACTTCAAATGAAATTAGATTTTAAAAAATGTGATTATCATTACGTTTCCTATTCGGAAATAAATAGAAGAAAAAGCAATAAAACAAAATACTAAGACACAAATATGAGAAAAATATATAGAAAATACATGAAAGCAGTCCCTTTCAAATCAAAATACTGGTTTTCAAAATACTTCCTAAGGCAGGGCTCAACAAAATATATATTATTACAATCAGTAGTAGTTGTTGTTTGTTTTTGGGTTCAAATAAAATTA
Organism: Acanthopagrus latus; assembly: GCF_904848185.1. Taxonomy (NCBI): domain Eukaryota; kingdom Metazoa; phylum Chordata; class Actinopteri; order Spariformes; family Sparidae; genus Acanthopagrus; species Acanthopagrus latus. The sequence continues at coordinate 25,941,687 of NC_051041.1, read as the reverse complement.
TTTTGTTTGTTTGTTTGCTATTTGTTCCTTTTTTAAAGAGGGATACAGAGAGTGATGGGTAAATATTGGGTGACAGGATTGAGCAATGACACCATGTACATGCCTGATGATACTGTAATATTAGTGATTTCAGATATTGTTCAGCCCTACCATGAAAAGTTTTCAGATTGTAGTTAGACTTAGGCTAATTAGCCCCAGTAGTTTATGGCTTCAAGCTCCAGTAGCCCTGGACTGACTCAGAACTCAGTTAACCTTTACTTTTTAAAGTTAACATCACTTTTGTGACCTCAGGTCTCCAGGTTTGTTTCCCAATCAAATCACGTGACAAGGCTCATATCCAAGCCATGTGTTTGGGACGTTCTAAAGACCAGACCCTGAGCTTCAGTGTATAGTCTCAGTACTGGGCTTATCCAAAACTGCTTTTCAGAGGGTTACACTAGCCCAAGGCTAAGTATACAATGGTGAAAAACCTTTACTATACCTACCAGCTGAAACCCCACACTAATGATTACTATTTTTTAAATAGCTGACCCTACAGAGTAGCAAGTTCAGATGCATGTGGCATAATGGAAATGATTTCCACCTTTATCTGTGTCCTCTGTTGGATAGCCAACAGATAAAGATGGAAAGGATGAAATGAAAAAAAAAAACAAAAAAAACAAACATACATTTTCATGAAATGAAAAATAAAAAAAATGTTCAATGAATCATATAAGACAAATAATTAACAAAACAGACGAAACTCGTGTCCTATATTTCAGATTTGGTTCAGTAGTGTAATCTTCAGTAGTGATTCTGTCATGATGCTGTTTGTTCAATCTGTTCATTGCTGCCACAAACCACAGCTGTCAACAGATTTAGATGGATCTGAGGTCAAGACCTTTGATATGTTCAGTTGCTGGAAGAACTGCTGCTCCCTATTATCTGGTCATGTTTGGCATGAGGAAAGCGTTGCCGACACAGAGGCGTTGAGAGTCAGGGGAATGGAGTTCACCCTGTCAAAAGACAACAGAAACTTTATAATCTGAAAACGATGACACAATATGACACCACAAAGTAATCAAATACCTTGAACACTGCTGCAGGGCAGAACCCCATTTTCCCTCTAGAGTCACCTGACACAGAGAAGTTCTGAAGGGTTGAATGTCTTATGCATGTTTAGCTCTCTGAGTAGTCTGGAGGTCTCAGCTGTGCAGTGGCTGGATCACAATGGAGGACCTGAAGAACCTGAAGAAAGATCTTCATTCAAAATACACTCCCAACTGTAACTTTAAAGTCAAAAGCTACAAAAACTGTTAGATAAAGCACACACAAGCATATTTGTTCAAAAAATAAACCCTTAATGGCCTACCTTATGCTTAGTTATGGAGAAGCCTTTGCAGTGAGAGGGAAGCACATGTCTCTATGTGATCCAGCAGTGATGACTCCATAATCGACTGACAGTTATCGTCGATTGACAGTTAAGCCAGTGCAGCTGCCTCATCTGTGGCACCATGGTGTCGATGGTCATGGGTTGATCCTCACAGTATTGAAGAATATAGGACCAAGGTGGTGGGTGGCTGTAGCTCAGCAGGTAGAGCAGGTCGACTAGTGATTGGAAGGTCACTGGTTCATTCCCAGCTCCGGGCAGTGCTCAGCTGCATGTCGAAGTGTCCTTGAGCGAGATACTGAACCCCACATTGCTCACTAGTGAGGGCCCTGTGATGAGCTGGCGACTTATCCAGGGAGTACCCTGCCCTCGCCCTGAGACAAGGCTGGGATTGGCTCCAGCAGCAACACCCCGTGACCCCATGGAAAGGGATAAGCGGTTTGGACAATGACATGACATGACATGACATGACATGACATGACATGACATGACCAAGGTGGGCTGGTGTCCTCACAGAGGAGCACTGACTCTCCCATCCGGGGAACAGTAAACTTGCATTATTTTGAGTATCTGGGAATGCCATCCACCCTGCTAGAGAGTGTAGTGGGAAATTTGGTGGGAATGTGGGATTTCAACTGGTAGGTGGAAGTACATCAGAAAGTATGTGTTACATTAAGAACACATACTTACTGATGTATTTTTGCTACAGTAAATGTTGGCAGCTGTATACAGCTGCTGAAATAGTTTTGGCCTGTGCATTTATCAACCCCAACCCAGACCCACCCTGACAAATGCACAGGCCAAAATGTGCTGTCAAAATGGTCCATTACATCATCGTTATCTGTAAACCGATTAAGCCTTTTTGATTATTTCTGATGGCCCTTACCTGCTATGCTGCCATGTGTTATTCTTCATTAGTTCTATAATTATAATTATATTTCCTATGGTTGCCATGTTCTTAATTGTATTCTATTGTATTGTTATATTCTGTGGAGCATTTTTAATCAGCCAAGTTTTTTAAATGTTGTTCTATTTTTATTGAACTTTTGAAGCATTTTTTACTAGCCATGGTTTTAATTTTGAACCAGGAGGTTTGCTAATGAATATAATATCCTTGCTGGTCAATTTCTTATAACATTCATATCAAGTGTTGAGTGGTGTATCCTCTCGGTCCACCCTCCCTCCCACACAGTCTTAGACAGACTGAGGCAGCCGGCGAGGTTGTGAAGCCAGACTGCAAAGAGGATACCCCAGCTCAACTTTTAGATTTTACCATTGTCAGTTTAAGTTTTGTCTGTGTTTAAAATCAAAATGTGACTGCTAAAAAAACAAACATATTATACTTTTTCACACAACATGGTGTTAAATAATTTTCTCAATCCCTGCAACGAATAAGTATTAGTTTAATAACAAATCCCTTGTATTTTTCAATGTGGTTAAGACTCACCAGATTTCTTTATGAACTGCTGCAGGAGATTACACAGTACACAGGATTGTGATAACTGTAGTATGTTTTCATGACACCAGAAGTGAGACAGTGTTGTGGTTGAGAAATGAAAATGAGGTCCAGAAGTGTGTTCTTCTCAGTGGTTGCAGCAGTGATCAGTTGGGCATATCCCCTCGACCGAAACAGCTCCAGTATTGGCATACTTCCATTGGACAAGAGATTCTCATTGAAATCACCACAGACAATTATGGGGTGGCAATCCATAATCTCCAGTGAATCCAAAAGGCTTTCCATGTTTGACAGGAATGATGCAATGCTGTAGTCTGGAGGTCTGTACACAGCTGCAATCAGTGCACTCACAGGGGCTTCAACCTTCAGAGCCACAAACTCAAGATCAGTCACATTATGTAGATACTGTTTTTCACGCACCTGAAAGTGATTTTTCACATAAACAGCGAATCCGCCACCACCTCTGTTTGCCATTTGTGGGTGATTTGTGTACGACATGTGTCTGTTGCGCTTGAACATATTGTAGCCCTCTAAATGGAGGCTTTCTGCAACAAAGGAGCCTTGTAGGTGAGTTTCAGTGAGACACAAAACATCTGCAAGACACAGTTCATGATGGCTCTTGATGTCATTCACATGTGATGGCAGTCCTTCTGTGTTGTGGTGAACAATGGTCAGAGTGTCATGTCTGCTCAGTGTTTGTCTGAAATGGAGAAGAGGCATCATGTTGTCCAAGTTGACATGCGTCATGGTCTCTAAGGCTGCAGTGACTTCCTGATTTGCATAGATTTTACTCGTTTATATCCAGAATTTACAGTCCACTGAGAGAGGTCACTCTACTGATAGCTACATAAGCCATGCCAGGTTCAAATATGTGTTTCAGTGAGATTACAGCTGATGTCTTTGTCATACCTTGAACCTTGTGTATTGTGCAAGCAAAGGCAAGTTTAATGGGAAACTGTCTGCGTACCACTCCTTTCTGTTTCATATCCTCCTCCGCTCTGTCAATGTACACAAGATTATCAGATCCTCTAGATGCTCTATTTCGGTAACTCCTTCCAGCTGTTTCATCATCCATCTTGAGCCCAAGCATAGTGACGTGTGCAAAACCACTTTGTTCAGAGGTAATTATCCTTTCTAGAGTGCAAAAGGATCCATTCACTAATCCCTGAGAGACATCGATGTTTCTGGTGAGCATGGCACGTGCGCCTTCAGCAACATTAAGTGAATCTGGTAAATCGTTTTTGCCTCCTTTTAATGGTTGAACTTGTCGTGCCATTCTGCCAGTCTGTGGGTCCTTTTTAAAGTCATCGGCATCAATGGTAGTGATATCAGAATGGAGCAGAGCTAATGTTGCAGAGTTATGTGAATTTACTTGTTTGTTTGTTGCAAAAATGTGCAAGGCATCAGTCGGACAAGTGCTGGTTCAGTGATGGTCTGTGACAGCATAGCTCTATCTGCTTCTGACAACTCATCTGACTTGTCTTTCACACGGATCCTGTTCAGCATCTCTGCAAAGACCACATCATCTTTCTGCCGCATGATCTCAGTCAGTGTGACCATCTTAAAATGTCTCCACAGGTCTATTTGTAAAGGCTCTTGGACGCAGAGAGGTTTACTGTGTCTCACTGGTGGTAGCTGATAGAAATCTCCAACAGCAATAACTGACATCCCTCCAAATGGTTTTTGACTGCCTTTAATCTGTTTCAGTCTGGCATCAACATATGCAAAAAGTGGCTTTGACACCATGGACACTTCATCAATGACGATGATTTCAGCATTTAACAGATCTGATCTGACCTCATCCAGTTTATTACCAAGTCCTTGAAATGGAGGTTTTAGGCTTCTGGGCAGCTTGAGCAGAGAGTGCAGTGTTGAACCTGATATATTAAAGGCTGCGGTTCCAGTGAAAGCAGTCAACAGGACAGTGGGGTTTGATATGTCAGCCTCCTCAGCACGTCTCGGCAGTTTGCACAGTATCTTAGATGCTTCTGAGTAGATGCATTTTATGAGATGTGACTTTCCTGTTCCAGCACCACCATTAATGTAAAAGAAGAATTGCTCAGGATCATGGCCACAAACACGCTTTATGCACCAGTCTCTGACTGCATGGAACACACATGTCTGTTTGTGATTCAGACTCTGATACATTTGACGTAAGAGTGTGGGGTCAACTGCAGTGGGTTCTCTGATGGCTCTGGCTTCTGTTGCAGTGTTAGCCTGCTTTGCATATTCAGGGACATCCTCCTGTACATTTTCATGATCTGGCGCTCTTGCTTCCAGTTCTTCAATACACTCCAACCTCACTACTTCAGATTCAGGTGCCAGATTACACCATTCATCAATCACACCTCTGTTCTGTTCAAACTCCTCTATTGCACTTTCAATTTCTTCACTGTTTTTTTCATATTTTTCTCTGTTTTGCTTCACAATTCGTTTGACAGACTCTGGACGGTTAGCACCTGGTAGTTGTACACAGCCTCTTTCATAGAATGACTCGTACGTGGATAAAAATTGAGGTTTCAGCTCATCGTCTGATCGGTAAGGAACGTACAGTTTCAGTAATGTGCCATAAAACTGTTCGGGATGTTTTTCCTGCGATGTGCGGTGAAATCTGATGACAGCAGGCTTATCAGTTTCTCTCTTTTGAACATATCCCATATCATTGAGCAGAGGAAAAACCTTTTTACCTTTGGTCTGTTGGCCATAAACAAGTCTGCAAGTTGAGGCAAAGTCTGCCATACACATCTTCTCAAACTCGGGTGTTTCAGGCCTAGCTTTGTACTTGTCTGTCAAAGATGTCATCCACACATGTACACTTTCTGATGTTGTGTTTTGCAGATCTGACATGGGGCGACTCATTTTCACTGAGTTGTCATCTGTAGGAATGAATACGACACCACGTGAACACTTTTTCATTTTGATACCACACGCACGGGTGACACACTCCTGGGCACTGACCTCTCTCTTTTTAGAATAGGCCTGCATGATTTCCCTCATTTCATCACACTCATTGACATTTTCTCGGTTCGAGTTTTCAATGAGCGTTTTCAGATACTCACTGACTGAGTTTTCACTTTTGCAAATATATGTGCAGATGTAGTTTATCAAACTGTAATAATTCAGTATGAACTGAACATCAATATTTGCATCCCAGGCAGAAAGTAGAGCTGCGTTATATGGATTTACCCAGCAGTCTTTTGGGTCACTGCAATCAAACAATCAAATGCTGTGATACTGAGGTATCACAGCATTTGATTGTTTCATAATGTGCAGACATTTCTCATACTCGCTGAGTGTTAAATCACATCGAGACAGGAGCTGGTCTAAACTCAGAGATGCAGTTTCAGCTTCATTCAGCAGCAGGTTCAGTGGTCTGAGCTTTTCTTTTGCTTCTGCCAGTTTTTCTGGATCATCTTTATCTCCAGGTCTTGTTATCATTGTCCTTCTGGAAGGTGGTTGGGGAAAACCAAAACGACATCCAGAGCTAGCACTTCTGAAACATGTCCGTGTGTGGTTTTTGCTGTGCATCTGCACTTCTGTAACTTTCTGGTACAAGTCAGGTTGTGTAACTGGGTCAGGTAGCTGGGCACTGATATATTTGTTCACAAAGTCACAGATAATTCGATCATCATCTTCCTCAAAAATAGGAGCTCCTTCTACCCATAGCAGGCAATGTATGTGTGGACTTCCTCTGTGCTGAAACTCAACACGGTAAAAGTAATCAACAACTTTACCAAGCGGTTGTGCAGGCGACAAGATCAAATCTCTGTATAAGGCCTCAACACGCTTATCAAACATGCGCATTGTAGTCACAGGATTGCTTCGCAGTATGTCACACTTTGCGGACCAGTCAAGTTCATCAAAATCAACTTCCTCACCCTGCTGACATTTTATTGCTTCAATCACCTCAGGCCAACGCATTTCTGCTGCAGAAAATGTACAAAAGAAAGCAGGAGTTCCAAGCTGTCGTATCATGGCAAACAGATCTCTTGTAGTTTTCTCCCAATAGGCTGGTGTCCCTCTGAGTGGCTGCATGAATCTGACTGCATCTTTATTTCTCACCAGTCGTTCAACCTCTCGTTTGTCTTGCAACATTCCTGATGTTATTTTGCGTCCATCTCTGGTGAAAGGTTTTCCCTTACGCAGCTGAATTGTCATGCTGGATGTGGCCAAGTGTATTTCAGTCACAAACTGTGCAAAGAACAAATAGTTTGTGTCTCTGGCAAAGCGATCATCAACACCTAGAAGCCTGGTTTTGAAATAACCACTGGGTGATATTTTGATGAGTCTCTGTGTATCCAGTGTATTTTCACCAGTGGGGAACTGAACAGGGAAAGCCATGGCCTCAAGTTTAGGAGTTTTGAAAAAGCTGACTGGACTATTTCCTTCTGCAGGAGCAACAGAGTAGATTCCTTCACTAAAACACAATATGTCCTCTGAAACATCGTGTAGCTGAAGGCATGACTCTAGAGCAAGACCACCATTTGGCATGTCACCTTCTTGTTCTGGATCATCATTCTGCTCCTCTGGTTGTCTCTCATCACAAATTATCTTTTCATTGCCATCCACTTCATTTTCAGGACCATTTTCTGCCTCACACAGTGCATTTCTCTCACACATGTCAATTTCCATTAAATCATCTTCATCATGATCAACATCCTCCATGGTCACATTAACATCATCACAATCATCATCATCTTCCTCATCAGGAAGTGTTGGGTCACACAGCTCAGCCTCATCTCTGATAGTAATGTCTTTATACTCTGGATGAATCTGTGTCAGTTTATTCAGTGCTTGCACCAGTTTAGACCAGGTAACAGTCTGGAACAGCTGATGGCCTCTGTAACACAAACGCCTCTTCAGTTTAACTCTCAGGACCTGAGACTCACTTCTCAGTCTTGGCAGAGCGTTAACAGTTCCCTCAATCTGAGATGGAACACAGACAACATTCCCTCGAATACACTGCTGTCGTCCTTTAGGAAGAGGAATAATTTTTGCAAATGTTATGCACTTGGCGATTAGATGTCTTTCCAATATGTTGAGATCACACAGTTCAGATGGAATGTCAGCAAGCTCCAAGTTGTTGGCTACAGCAAGGCTAGGCATGGCTCCTTTTTTAAGATGATTATGGCAGGTATGACAAATCCACTCTGTCTTTCGCTCATCAGGCACTTTGCACTGTTCATTTCTGCAGTTATCGTCACAAATATGAACATACTTTCCAGTCAGGCATGCTTTAACCACATCTGGATTTTTTACATAATTTGACCTTGTACAGCGTTGGACTTGGTTTGGAAATGAAGCCTTATGACACACAGTGCAACAAAAAGTGGGACCAGCCTTTATTTGTGATCTGAAAACAGATATGGCCGCAGTGATCAAAGGGTTTTCAGCCTCTCTGTCACTCTCATGTGCTTGTCTATGTATTTGTCTATATTTCCTTGCTATTTTCATTGCACATCTCATCTTATGCATACTCCTATATATAAGATTATTGTTACGCCTGTCACGCATTTGTTGTCTCATTAGTTGTCTATGTTTTTCTCTGAAATGAGAATTCTGCCTGTACTTGCTTGTCATGTATCTTTTTTGTTTTTCTCTGAAATGAGAATTCTGCCTGTACTTGCTTGTAATGTATTTTTTTTGTTTCTGTCTGAATGACAGATTTTGTCTATATGCAGTTGTTATATAATTTCTCTTCTTTTGGCGTAATTCAGGTTTTGTTCGATAACAGTTTCTGAAATGTTCTTGTTTTCTTTGCCTGAGTTCTTTATCAGAATATTGCCTGTTTGCATATGATTTTTTCTTTCCTCTGAAAGTTTTCTCAGAAGCATACTTTTTCTTTTCTTTCCTCTTTTGATTCTCCTTTCTTTGAGATACCTTTCCAGAGCACAAAAGTCTCCTCTTATATTTTCTTTTTGCCTGCCTGCTAAGTTTCAATAGTTTATGGGATATGTCATGTAAGGCACTATCATTCACCACTGTAGCAATTATTGGAGCAGGAGAATTTGATTCATTATCAGGAACATCATGTGATGTGTCAGAATTTAAAGTGAATCGGTTCAATGGCTCTGGTTCAGTCTCCATGTCAGTGCACACTTCATGTACAGTCTTATTGCAGCCATCAGTAACAACAGCGGTTAACCTTGGAGCACTCCGGCTTGACTCCCTCTGATGAGCATCATCCAGCACAGCAGCTGATGGAGCAGCAGTCTGAGCTGTTGGAGGACTGTGTGTGTCTTGTATGGCATTACTCAGGTTTGTTGTGTTCAAACTGTAAAACACCACAGGCTTCAATTCATATGTAGAGGAGGAATGTGTGTCCATCATCTTGTGTTGCTTCATGAGCCTGTCAATCATGTCACTGAGATGTGGGAATGTCAGCATGACAGCTGTACCAGCCATGACCGAACCCAGGGATACAGGCAAACCTTTGGCTGTTCTGGAGTGTGGATCAAAGAAACCATATCTACCTGACCTGGTTCTGAATACTGCAATACACAACGACCTCATCATCAACAGTGCGTATTGGACCTCTGTCAACAAACAGCTCAGTCCTGCCTCTAGGTCCAGAAAGTCATCTACAGCTCCAGGTAAAGGTTCGCCAAACGTCCCGTATTTGGAAAGTATTTTCATGTCTACATGAAGTCTGTGCCTTCGTGTGCGGACTTTGTCAGGTAGCTCATCAGTCGTCAAATGGCTGTGATTAGGGACCTTTTTCCTGGCTTCCTTATATAACACATTACCTTTGTCAAAAACAAGGTCAAGGTCTGCTCTGGTGATGTTTTCATTCTCATAGAGAAATGCAAGAAAGGTTAACGAGTTACAGGTACACTGCTGGTTCCTGAATTTGCCATACTTTAGAGAGGCCTGGCTGCGTGATGCACAGACACGTTGTTCAGAAAGCTGTTCTGTGAGGTTTACATGGTCTGCATTGGATGGACCTGCTATACTGAGATCTGCCTCTACAATGTCTGAATCTGAGATCTGGTGCACATCACCTGAATTGCTTACAGCATAGGAGCAGATTGTTTTATTGTGATCACGACTGTGACATCCCCTCTTTATCATGTCAGCATAAGAGACCTGCAGCAAAGGCACATCACCTGAATGGTTTACCTGGTTAGCAATGGAAGTAGCTGCCACACTCTGGTCATTACCTTGCAGTGTTGTTCTTACCATGTCAGCATAAGACACATGTGGTGAAAGCACATCACCTGAATGGTTTACCTGGTTAGCACTGGAAGTAACTGTTACATCTGGGTCACTACTGTGAAGTGTTTTCTTTACAATGTCAGCATAAGACGTGTGGTGAGCTCAGTGCATCATGTTGATCTCCCTGGTTGGCACTTGGAACATGGGATGCTGCAGACATCATGACCTCTCCACTGCTCTGGGGACCAACACCTTCTTCCTGTTCAGTTACTGTAGCACAGTGCATCTCACCTGATCTCTGCCAGCGCTTGCATGCAGCTTGGGACTTCTTACTTTTCCGAGGCATTGTTGTAGATTCAAACAGATGGGTTTTTTTTTTCAAAAAAATCCTTTTCTAACCCTTGAAAATGGCCTTAAAGTATGCTCAGGTAAAATTCAAGTTTATTTTCTTTGTTTTACTGTTTATTCAGTGCTTTAAAGTCAAAATGTGGTATTCAACTGAGAATAGCTAAACTGTATGCTAGTACTATACTTTTCAGTGACAGCAATCCAAACCTTATTTCCTAACAATCGTAATATACAACACTAGATGAATGTATTCAGCTTTATATTTAAATATACAAATCAATCACAGCTTCTTCAAACAACTGATGGCATTTTATATATATATATATATATATATATATATATATATATATATATATATATATATATATATATATATATATATATATATAGCTTTGAACAACAATAAAACACTTGTTGATTCAAATAATGTGACCAGAACTAAAGTTGAAGAAAAATTAGATGTAAGTCAGAGACAACAAATGCACTGTATATGATTTTACCTTTACACTTATTCCCACTAGTTCAATAAACAAACTTTTGAAACATGAAAAAACACCTCAATTGATTTTCAATTTTCTTGTATATATATATATATATATATATATATATATATGTATATATATATATATATATATATATATATATATATATATATGGATTATCACTCCAAATATTTCTTGTGTATATTGTTTTGCAAAATCTTCTTACAATTTATCACTGTTTAAATCAATTATTTAAATGTAATTAACAATCAAATTAATTAGAATTAATGTTAGCAGTTAAAAAATCAAATGCTGGTAAATACTTGTCAAAAGCTGATCGATGTTGTAGTTCAAATCAAATCAAGTCACTAAGGTGGTGGTAACCTGCTCCGACAGAGCATGTAATGCTTTGTCAAGATAATGTGCTAATGTGAAATTGTCCAAAAAGTGTCAAGTCAAAATGTCAAACCAATAAATGTCAAGCCTTTCAGTGTCAAGCCTTTAAATGTCAAGCTTTTCAGTGTCAAGCCTTTCAGTGTCAAGCCTTTCAGTGTCAAGCCTGTATCCTGTATCTCAAACCAAAATCCAAAAGCCAAAATCTCAAATCTGATGGACAGAAAGGGAGAGAGAGTCTGAGAGGGTAGAGCCAGGCAACGACAGAGATCTGACAACAACCAGGACCTGATCCCTGATTGGACAGAAAGGAAGAGAGAGCATGAGAGGAGAGACAACAGATAGAAAAAAATCACCAAGGCACCTGTAAGACAAAATGGGAAGATCAATTAGAGTGCTGTTGGAACATATGAAAAAAAAAACTCAAGTAGCTTCCACCCTGATGTAAAAACATTAGGGGTGCACATAAATCATGCTGATAAATTACCGGCCAACAGGAATTCCCAAACATTCATTTGAAATGTGAAAACCAGTTGTCATGAAATGCATCAATGCTGTAGGGCTCGTCTTGAGTTCTATTTCCACTGCAATTTCACCACAGTGTGTTGAAGCAGCTGCTGTAGCCAATAGCTTAAGAAAGCGTGTGCTTACTGTCACATCACTACAGAGCGCCAACCCTGATACACTACAAGTCAAAATCTTTGCCATGAATGACATTACAGCAGTAGTAGCCCAGCCATACAGTGCTGAGCTGTGTGTGCCTGAGAGAGACACACAACTGTTTGAAATCACAAAATATATAAATCATGTGTTAATCCAAACAAGATTAAATAGTCAGAGATACTAAACTGTAGGGGTGTAATGATTCATCCGCTATATCGATGAATCGATTTATATTCCTACTACAATCGATCTGTGCTAGGCAAGTTGGCCTTCCAGGCAACATATATCAATTAAACATTGTTTGAAATGGTAAAGTATCGATTGTATCGATACTAGGAAATTGCACATTAGATTTAAGCACAGAAAATTTCAGTAATGTGCGTTTTTTAAAGCACTTTTAATGATAAAGACATGTTAAATGCTACTCAATTTAAAACGCGCCGACAGCAGCGCAGATCTCCAAACAACATCATAACGCAGCATGGCGGATGGCAGAGGAGACGGCAAGCAATGTGAATATGAATCAATGAATCAGTGATCAATGGTATCAGATCATACCGTTCTAAATTAACCAAGATCATCCTTGAATCATATTGGCAACAACAAATTTTGATACCAATCGAATCATTGTTAAAATGAATATTGCAGGTCCCATACTTACCAGGCAAAAGCACAATAGGTGGTCAAGGTCCTCTATATCTAAGAAAGGAAACATATATTAGTTTAGCTACAAATCATGACTAACTACTTCAAAATAACATAACACACTCCCTCAACACAGAATGTTATGGATCAAACTACAATGGACTTACTTCATATGATTACACAATTATTATTGTTTTGTGCCTTGTGCTGCTAAACTCTAATCAGATCAGCACGTAGCACCAGTGGAAAAACAGTTAACTTAAAGGCCTGCTAGTTTTTAATTAATTCATAGATTTGAATTTACAAGTTGTATAGATGTGTCACTCTGTTTAAATAAAAGTTCTTGTGACATATCAAATGTAGTTTTGGTTACAACTGATAATTCAGCCCACTGATGATGTATCTCTAGCTTGTGTTGACAATCAGCCAGAAAATATCATGATATGAAGGCCACACAGGCTGGCAGGAATGCAACGAAGTTCAGTAGAGTGAGAGAGAGAGAGAGAAGGGAGCGTTACAATTCACTAAAGAAAACCAATCTCAACTCATTTCAATGTAAGGCATTAATACTGTTTCATCCCAGCTCTCTGTACAGTGAGCTTGGGTACACTGTATACAGTATATACTGCCTGTGATACCACAAAATATATAAACCATGTGTGAATCCAAACTAAATTAAACAGTTTGAGATACTAAACTGTGTTTCTGTCAATTTATGTAGGCTGTTGCACTTCCCATACTTACCAGGCAAAAACCCAGCAGTCGATGAATGTCCTCTATATCTAAGAGAGGAAACATATATTAGTTTAACTACAAATCACAACTAACTACTGATCCATCTTGGCTCTGTGCATACTTGAATATATGATTTTCTTTGTATTAATGTCACTCTGCTTCTCCATTCTGTTTGTTTGGGTTGTTGAGTTACACACACGCCACAAAATTGGACGTGCTTGGTGTCATATATCATTTTTATTGTGACTTGGGGAAACATGGGGAACACTGTCTCATATCAGTTTAGTGACAGTCATAATAATCAAAATGTGTGTGTGTGTTTGTACTCACACTGTAGTCAGCACAGCACATCAGCAGGCACAACAAGGATGGTCAGCGGTTTGGGGGAGAGACAAGTTGAGCATTTCAGTTAATTTCAGAAAACCAGTGTCACAGCTCATTTGAATATATATATATATATATATATATATATATATATATATATATATATATATATATATATATATATATATAGATAGATAGATAGATAGATAGATAGACTAAGACAACCAACAGCCAACGCACTAACAGCATTTTTCAGTCACAAGCAACAGACATAAAATCAGCAAGGCATTGTCTATCTGAACTGTTATTAACTAGAGCTAACGGACGTTGGTTGTATTCTCGTAAATCCTTCACGCGCTCGTCAGTTATCAGTTAGCGTTAGCGGTTAAGCTAGCAACGTTACCATCGTGTAGCCAACAGTAAAGTCTTTGCCTAACAAGAAAAACTCTACACACATTAATTCACGTTTACTCTTGTATGAATTAACACAACTTTGGATGTACTGCTAAAACAATAAACCTGTATTTCAACTGTTCATAACTGCTAGCTGTGACGATCGGTCTTACCTGACAGACAGCATACGGCGACTGAAGCAACGTCCGGTCCGGCTGCTCTGACAAAGTTTGAGTGTGGTGTTCAAGGGATACTCGGAAATTCTGGTGTTGAACCTCTGAAAGCGATCCCGAAACCCTGCAATATCTCATAGAGCAAGTGGTAAAACGTTTGCCGAATGAACTACCGTGTCCAAACAGTAAGGAATGTGCTGTACACTGCATTTCACAACGTATATACAGTTTCTACTAAAGAAACAAGTTTCAAAATTGAGCCATGTTGCCATGTTGCAAACTAACTGACACTTTCACAATGAAACAAAAATCGTAACGCATGCTACTTAATGCCAAATTCAAAAGAAGGCACAAATGATTTAAAATGTGTCATAGGCGTTTCAACATTTTTATGAGGTTTCTCCTCCTGATGCAACAACCCTTAAAATTACTCGATTTGTAAGGGGTTCTGGGATTTGCCATAGCGACAGTCATCACACAGGCACACCAGAGAGGGAAATTATCACCCGCAACCCACAAGTGAATTTGTGTGCTGGCGGGTTGATTTAATCAGTTAACCAGCCACTATGGCGGGTTCATTCCAGTCAGATCTGATCCAATTAATCTTAATGATCGATATCTTGGTTAAGGCATAACAGTGTGCTTTCCACAACCCTACAGTTGGATCCGGTCAAGTGATATGTTTCTGATTGGACCTCAGTTGGACCTCCGAAGAGCCGGAATTCAACATTACTATACAACGGCAGTGAGCAGTCATTTGGACCGCTAGATTTAAACTCTATTTAATCTCTCATGTAAATACTCAATTGAATGATGAATGCATTCATTGTCTCATGATTTATTATTTTTTTTAAAAAACGAAATAACACCAAAATGTAGTCCTACATTTATACCCCTCGCACAGTTACCACTTGTGGCATTTCAAGTTTCCAGCGTTTTGTTTTCTTTGCAACTCTTTCGGACCGGCACTGCCTCAGTGTCCGTTTCTGCTGCTGCTGCGGTGGTTGGGTCCGCTGCTGCCCACCTTGTGCCGACTGTTCGGCCCTCAGCTCGTCTGTCAGCTGCTGCAGGACTTTCCTCCGGGTTCTCCTGCTGCTGGTGCTCCTTGAATAAGATGCGGACATTGATCCCAGCCAGGTCGAGGATGTTAAAGAAGACACTGACCATCTTCCGTACCTCCTTTGACGGAGTACGCCCTCCCTTCGCGCTAAATTACATAATCACCATCAATAAACAGGATGCTGTCTGACTCTCTCATTCACGGGATGGAGGCTGTTTTCTGTGGGAAAGTTCCCTGAAGACTCAGTCGGGAAGACTGACAGTCGCGGTGATTTATTTTCATCACAAACACTCGGCGAGTTGAAGTTTTCTGCCGGTTACAGAAGGTGTTTTCCGGCAGACATGTAACGAGGAGTCGGTGGGACGGGAGGACGGACGCTTCTCCACATACAGCTATAGTATTTCTTTCCACACAAAGACAATAACAGTTAGTTACTTTTGTGGGACATTTCTCTGTAGTTGAGTGAAGGACCTGTGCAGCTATTAGGCTGTCAGACCGACACCCCTCGCTCCGCGCCTTCGTTCACACTGGGGCGGTTTACCAATGATGCGGCCCTGATACTACATCCAGAGGCAGATCAGCGAAATTTCCGCCCTCTCTGAAACTTTCACACAGAGGACGGTGTGGAGAATTGGCGCAGGATCCCCGCATGCAAACGGCAGTGTGAATGGGGCTAGAGATTTGCTTTCGCCCTACGAAAGGTGCCCACGTGCACGGTGCTCAGGATGCAGACATTCTTCCTTGGCTTTCCCTGCTACACAGTCAGAGTCGCATCACTTCAGCACCTTGGTGTTGAACAGCTCCGCCGTTTTACGGAAGGGCGAACTCCAGTTTGTGTTTCCCCATGGTACCAACCAGGTTATACAATACAACTATATAATAATTAACTTACAAGTAAATACTCAAAGAAGTGCAGAAAATGTAACAATGAAACCCCGGGAAATGACGTGTGATCAATATGACCGCTTAATGGTCGAAATAGGTAAAACATATTACATTTTGTTTTTCAAATTATTTTTGTGTAGTTTATAAAAAACCCTATTCTAAATTAAAATCCAAACACAGGAAAAGTCATGTAACAAATGACATTCACATTTTTGAATGGAGGGGGGAAAAATCAGTAGACCTGATGGGTAGTGATGCGCAGGTCAGGGCTTCTGTGGTTCAGAACCATGGACAGCGGTGAGAAAGAGAGAGACCACACACACGCCCCAAAGATATTAAAACAAGGTGAGGGGGATCAGTTCTGTGACAGCAGAAGAGTCAGCAGCTGGATTTTGCAGCCACGGTCAGTATTAGTAGACGTATAGGCAAACAAAAAAACAACAACCACGACCATTATTCATTTTTTTTATTACATTTGTGAGAAGTTATTATAATGAGGATTTTCACTTCCCCACAAACATAATAAATCCCTCCAAATAGTTATTACATTCGTGGGAAATCACATGTTACATTTGAAGAGGGCAGCGGCCATTACCTTTGTGGAAAATGTATTAAATTTGTGGGTTTATTACATTAAATGCTGGCTGCAAGGTTGAATGGTCTTAAAAAGCTGAAGATTTGTGAAGCCAAACGGTTTTTTTTAAATGTTCCCATAAGGATGAATGGGAAAACGCCTGCCAAAGATGAAAATGTCCCCATAAGGATGAATGGGGAAACACCTGACAAACTCCTGCGATCTTTGAAAAAACTGTAATGGTTATGGTCAAAATGTTTATTTGATGAGTAACAGGAGACATTGTTAAACGAAGTGATGTTGTTTATATTTCTGGAAAGAATATTTTAAAAAGATCAAAAGGCAGAAAGTCCAATATCTGAAGAGGTTGAAAAGCTGTAGCTTAAGGGGGCAGAACGAGCTTAAAAAGGTGAAAAAAGACTGGAAAGGCAGAAAGATTGTAGAGTAAGAGGGCAGAAGGAGCCTAAAAAAGTGGAAAAAAGGTTGAAGAGGTGAAAGGATAAAGGCATAAAGAGCTTAAAATATTTGCACACATGCTGGAGCAGGAGCAGAGCCAAAGATGAAAATGTCGCCATAAGGATGAATGGGAAAACGCCTGACAAACTCCTGCGACTTTTGAAAAAACTGTAATGGTTATGGCCAAAATATTTATATATTATAAAGTTGGAATGGTGTCTCTAGCTCAAAGTATGAAGGACAGGAAGAGGTGCAAAGTCGACAACTTTGGAAGAGGATTTGAAGATTTTCCCATTCACTTCAGTGTTAAATTTTGTTTAGAAAAAGCCGAATTTCTAAAGAAGTTGAAAAGTTAAAAAGCAAAAAAGTACAAGGTTGGAATAGCTTAAAAAGTTGAACATTTTAATAGTTGAATGGTTTCTTTAGCTTAAAGTATGCAGAAGTTATAGCAGGATGAAATTTGAAAAATTCCCCATAAGGATGAATGGGAAAACGCCTCCCAAACGCCTCCGATTTGAAAGAAAACTGTAATGGTTGTAGCTGAAATATCTATATGGTGAGTGAGAGGAGGAGTTGCTGAACGCGGTCATGTTGTTTTTATTTCTGGAAAGTGAGAAATGAAGGCACAGAAGCGAGAGAGAGAAAAGGTACCGTCTGCTCTTCAGCAGAAATTTTGGCTCAAAATTAACATTGCGGCTTATGGAGGAACTGTTGGACTTCTTGTCGCTCTCGGGCTTCTAGATCCAAAACCGTAAGTCCCACATCTGAAATAAGACCATCAGATGAAAGCCCACAAGATTTCCTACATTTCTATGCATATATTGTCTATGTCAAGTAAAAGATGTGGGAACCAAATCGAGCTGAAGAGAATTTTTCTCCCTTTTTTCCCAGCTGTTCTACACTCTGGGCTGCGGCAGTTGGTGTGCGCTCACTCTAGCTGACGCAATACACACCCATTATAAAATGAGAAGAGGAGCTAAAAATCCTTCAAACTCAAACTGCGATGATTTCAAAACCATACAAGATTTTAAAAAACTGAATACAGTGCAAATAGTTCAAGGCGTTGTGAGTATTTTAAAGTTTGAATGGTGTCTCTAGCTCAAGGTATGAGGGAGAAGAAGAGGTTGAAAATCGAGGAGTTTTGAAGAGGATTTGAAGCTTTTCCCATTTGCGGCAATGTTAAATTTTTTTAAACAAAGCTTAATATTTGAAAAAGTTGAAAGGTTGAAACGTTGAAAAGCACAAGGTTGAAAGAGCTTAAAAAGCTGAACATTTTCATGTTTGAATGGTTTCTATAGCTGAAGGTATGCTGAAGTTATAGCAGAATGAAATTTGAAAAAATCCCCATAAGGATGAATGGGAAAAATTTAGCAGAAAAAGCTGAATATTAGCAAAAGTATAAAAGGTAGAAAAAAGAAAAATAGACGCCATCATGTCCTAAAAAAGCTGAACATTTTGATGGTTGAATGGTTTCTGTAGCACAAAGTTTGTAGAAGGAGAAGCGAGCCAAAAAACGTACGGAAGAATAATAATAAATTCCAGAAGAACAATAGTGTGAATGCTGACTCAGCATTCACACTAACTAGAAAAATTTGTATTTCCTGCGAAAATACAGTGTGAATGCTGAAGGCTGAAACGCTTTCGGAAATCTGTTGAACGTCCTGGCGAAAAGTTGAAAAAGTCGAAACGTTGGGAAAAAAAAGTTGAACATATTGATAGTTGAACAGTTCCACAGCTGAACAAGAAGCAGAATGGTTGAAGGAGTTGAAATGGCAGAAAGATTAATATTTTAAGAAGATGAAGAGACAGAAAAGTTGAAGAGGGCTCAAAGAGTTAGAGATAAAAAGTGTAACATTTTCATAGCTGAATATGAAGTTGAATGTTTGAAGGAGCAGAAAAGGCAGGAAGATGAATATCTGAAAAGGTTGAAAAGCTGTAGCTAAAAAGGGCTGAACGAGCTTAAAAATGTGAAAAAAGACTGAAAAGTTCCAAAAGTTGTAGAGTAAGAGGGCAGAATGGGCAACCGCCTGCCAAACTGTGATGAATAACAGGAGAGATTGCTGAACACGGTGATGTCCTTTAAATTTCTGTAAAGAATATTTTAATAAGATGAAAAAGGCAGAAAGATGAATATCTGAATAGGTTGAAAAGCTGTAGAGTAAGAGGGATGAAAGAGCTTAAAAAGGTGAAAAAAGACTGGAAAGGCAGAAAAGTTGTAGAGTAAGAGGGCAGAAAGAGCTTTAAAAGGTGGAAAAAGGCAGAAGAGGTGAAAGAATAAAAGCATAAAGAGCTTAAAATGGTTGCACACATGCTGGAGAAGGAGCAAGTATGAAGGACAGGAAAAGGTCTGAAAGAAGGTCTGAAAGAAGGTCTGAAAGGTCTGAAGGTCTGAAAGAACTCAAAAAGATGAAAAATGGCTGAAAAGTTTAGAGGTGAAAGGCTAAAAGAGCTTAAAAGGGTGAACATTTTGATAGCTGAACATAAAATTGAATGTTTTAAAGAGTTGAAAAGGCAGAAAGATGAATATCTGAAAAAGCTGAGAAGGCCGAGAAGCTCTGGAGTAAGGGGGGTGAAAGAGCCTAAAAAGGTGAATAAAGAGTGAAAAGTTATAGAGTAAGAGATCAGACAGAGCATAAAAAGGTGAAAAAAGACAGAAAACATGGAAATGTAAATGCAAAGAGGGCTTAAAATGGCTGCCCACATGCTGCAGCAGGAGCAGAGCCAAAGTCGAATATGTCCCCATAAGGAATGAATGGGAAAACGCCTCCCAAACTGATGCCATTTCAGAAAAAACTATGATATTATCACCAAAATATTGGTATGTGGAGTTACAGGAGGAGTTGCTGAATGCGGTCATGTTATTTATATTTCCAGACAGTGCGAAATGAGGCCACAAGGAGTTGGAATGACAGAAAGATGAATATTTTAAAAAGATGAAGAGACAGAAAAGTTGAAGAGGGCTGAAAGAGTTTAAAAAATGTAACATTTTCATAGCTGAACATGAAGTTGAATGTTTGAAGGAGTTGAAAAGGCAGGAAGATGAATATCTGAAAAGGTTGAAAAGCTGTAGCTAAAAAGGGCTGAACGAGCTAAAAATGTGAAAAAAAGACTGAAAAGGCCCAAAAGTTGTAGAGTAAGAGGGCAGAAAGAGCTTAAAAATGTGAGAAAGGGTTGAAAAGGTGAAAGGATGAAGGAATAAAGAGCTTAAAATGGTTGCACAAATGCTGGAGCAGGAGCAGAGCCAAAGATGAAAAGGTCCCCATAAGGATGAATGGGAAAACGCCTGACAAACTTCTGCGATCTTTGAAAAAAACTGTAATGGTTATGGCCAAAATATGTATATGTTATAAAGCTGGAATGGTGTCTGTAGCTCATAGTATGAAGGACAGGAAGAGTTGCAAATTCGATGACTTTGGAGGAGGATTTGAGGATTTTCCTCAGTGTTAAATTTTGTTTAGAAAAAGCTGATTTTCTAAAGAAGCAGAAAAGTTAAAAAGAAAAAAAGTACAAGGTTGAAAGAGCTTAAAAAGTTGAACATTTTAATAGTTGAATGGTTTCTATAGCTTATGGTATGCTGAAGTTATAGCAGAATGAAATTTGAAAAAATCCCCATAAGGATGAATGGGAAAAGTCCTCCCAAACCCCTGCAATTTTAGAAAAAACTTTAATGTTTAGGGCAAAAATATCTATATGGTGAGTGAGAGGAGGAGTTGCTGAACGCGGTCATGTTGTTTTTATTTCTGGAAAGTGAGAAATGAAGGCACAGAAGCGAGAGAGAGAGAAAAGGTACCGTCTGCTCTTCAGCAGAAATTTCGGCTCAAAATTAACATTGCGGCTTATGAAGGAACTGTTGGACTTCTTGTCACTCTCAGGCTTCTAAATGCAAAACCGTAAGCCCAACATCTGAAATGAGACCATCAGCTGAAAGCCCACAAGATTTCCTACATTTCTATGCATATATTGTCTATGTCAAGTAAAAGATGTGGGAACCAAATCGAGCTGAATAGAATTTTTCTCCCTTTTTTCCCAGCTGCTCTGCACTCTGGGCTGCGGCAGTTGGTGCGCGCTCACTCTAGCTGACGCAATACACACCCATTATAAAATCAGAAGAGGAGCTAAAACGGCTCAAGATTAAAACTGCGATGATTTCAAAACCGTACAAGATTTTAAAAAACTGAATACACCGGCAATAGTTCAAGGTTTTGTGTCACTTTTAAAGGTGGAATGGTGTCTCTAGCTCAAAGCATGAGGGAGAAGAAGAGGTTGAAAGTCGAGGAGTTTTGAAGAGGATTTGAAGCTTTTCCCATTTGCGGCAATGTTAAATTTTTTTTTTGAAAAAGCTGAATTTCTGAAAAAGTTGAAAGGTTGAAAAGCTGAAGATTACAAGATTGAAAGAGCCTAAAAAGCTGGACATTTTAATATTTGAATGGTTTCTATAGCTGAAGGTATGCTGAAGTTATAGCAGAATGAAATTTGAAAAAATCCCCATAAGGATGAATGGGAAAAATTTGGCAGAAAAAGCTGAATATTTCCAAAAGTATAAAAGATAGAAACAAGAAAAATACACGCCATCATGTCCCAAAAAAGCTGAACATTTTGATATTTGAATGGTTTGAATAGCTGAAGATTTGAAGGAGCAGAAGAGTGTTGAAAAACGTACGGAAGCAGGAATAATAATAACTAGAAAAATTGTATTTCCTGCGAAAATACAGTGTGAATGCTGAAG
Source organism: Acanthopagrus latus (assembly GCF_904848185.1). Lineage (NCBI taxonomy): Eukaryota > Metazoa > Chordata > Actinopteri > Spariformes > Sparidae > Acanthopagrus > Acanthopagrus latus. The sequence continues at coordinate 25,919,850 of NC_051041.1, read as the reverse complement.
GCTGAAACGCTCTTGGAAATCTGCTGAACGTCCTGGCGAAATGTTGAAAAAGTCGAAAAGCCGGAAAAGTTGCAAAGTTAAAGGCCGAAAGAGGTTAAAAAGTTGAACATATTGATAGTTGAACAGTTCCATAGCTGCACAGGAAGAGGAATGGTTGAAGCAGTTGAAATTACAGAAAGATGAATATTTTAAGAAGATGAAGAGACAGGAAGGTTGAAGACGGCTGAAAGAGTTTAAAAAGTGTAACAATTTCATAGCTGAACATGAAGTTGAATGTTTGAAGGTGTTGAAAAGGCAGGAAGATGAATATCTGAAAAGTTTGAAAAGCTGTAGCTTAAGAGGGCTGAACGAGCTTAAGAATGTGAAAAAAGATTGAAAAGGCCAAAAAGTTGCAGAGTAAGAGGGAAGAACGAGCTTAAAAAGGTGAGAAAGGGTTGAAAAGGTGAGAGGATAAAGGAAGAAAGAGCTTAAAATGGTTGCACACATGCTGGAGCAGGAGCAGAGCCAAAGATGAAAATGTCCCCATAAGGATGAATGGGAAAACGCCTGACAAACTCCTGCGATCTTTGAAAAAACTGTAATGGTTATGGTCAAAATATTTATTTAATGAGTAACAGGAGACATTGTTAAACGAAGTGATGTTGTTTATATTTCTGGAAAGAATATTTTAAAAAGATCAAAAGGCAGAAAGTCCAATATCTGAAGAGGTTGAAAAGCTGTATCTTAAGAGGGTAGAACGAGCTTAAAAAGGTGAAAAAAGACTGGAAAGGCAGAAAGATTGTAGAGTAAGAGGGCAGAAGGAGCCTAAAAAGGTGGAAAAAAGGTTGAAGAGGTGAAAGGATAAAGGCATAAAGAGCTTAAAATGTTTGCACACATGCTGGAGCAGGAGCAGAGCCAAAGATGAAAATGTCGCCATAAGGATGAATGGGAAAACGCCTGACAAACTCCTGCGACTTTTGAAAAAAATGTAATGGTTATGGCCAAAATATTTATATATTATAAAGTTGGAATGGTGTCTCTAGCTCAAAGTATGAAGGACAGGAAGAGGTGCAAAGTCGATGACTTTGGAAGAGGATTTGAAGATTTTCCCATTTACTTCAGTGTTAAATTTTGTTTAGAAAAAGCCGAATTTCTAAAGAAGTTGAAAAGTTAAAAAGCAAAAAAGTACAAGGTTGGAATAGCTTAAAAAGTTGAACATTTTAATAGCTGAATGGCTTCTTTAGCTTAAAGTATGCAGAAGTTATAGCAGGATGAAATTTGAAAAATTCCCCATAAGGATGAATGGGAAAACGCCTCCCAAACGCCTCCGATTTGAAAGAAAACTGTAATGGTTGTAGCTGAAATATCTATATGGTGAGTGAGAGGAGGAGTTGCTGAACGCGGTCATGTTGTTTTTATTTCTGGAAAGTGAGAAATGAAGGCACAGAAGCGAGAGAGAGAAAAGGTACCGTCTGCTCTTCAGCAGAAATTTTGGCTCAAAATTAACATTGCGGCTTATGGAGGAACTGTTGGACTTCTTGTCGCTCTCGGGCTTCTAGATCCAAAACTGTAAGTCCCACATCTGAAATAAGACCATCAGATGAAAGCCCACAAGATTTCCTACATTTCTATGCATATATTGTCTATGTCAAGTAAAAGATGTGGGAACCAAATCGAGCTGAAGAGAATTTTTCTCCCTTTTTTCCCAGCTGTTCTACACTCTGGGCTGCGGCAGTTGGTGCGCGCTCACTCTAGCTGACGCAATACACACCCATTATAAAATGAGAAGAGGAGCTAAAAATCCTTCAAACTCAAACTGCGATGATTTCAAAACCATACAAGATTTTAAAAAACTGAATTCACTGCAAATAGTTCAAGGCGTTGTGAGCATTATAAAGTTTGAATGGTGTCTCTAGCTCAAGGTATGAGGGAGAAGAAGAGGTTGAAAGTCGAGGAGTTTTGAAGAGGATTTGAAGCTTTTCCCATTTGTGGCAATGTTAAATTTTTTTTTAAACAAAGCTTAATATTTGAAAAAGTTGAAAGGTTGAAAAGTTGAAAAGCACAAGGTTGAAAGAGCTTAAAAAGCTGAACATTTTCATGTTTGAATGGTTTCTATAGCTGAAGGTATGCTGAAGTTATAGCAGAATGAAATTGGAAAAAATCCCCATAAGGATGAATGGGAAAAATTTAGCAGAAAAAGCTGAATATTAGCAAAAGTATAAAAGGTAGAAAAAAGAAAAATAGACGCCATCATGTCCTAAAAAAGCTGAACATTTTGATGGTTGAATGGTTTCTGTAGCACAAAGTTTGTAGAAGGAGAAGCGAGCCAAAAAACGTACGGAAGAATAATAATAAATTCCAGAAGAACAATAGTGTGAATGCTGACTCAGCATTCACACTAACTAGAAAAATTGTATTTCCTGCGAAAATACAGTGTGAATGCTGAAGGCTGAAACGCTCTTGGAAATCTGCTGAACGTCCTGGCGAAATCTTGAAAAAGTCGACAAGCCGGAAAAGTTGCAAAGTTAAAGGCCGAAAGAGCTTAAAAAGTTGAACATATTGATAGTTGAACAGTTCCATAGCTGCACAGGAAGCGGAATGGTTGAAGCAGTTGAAATTACAGAAAGATGAATATTTTAAGAAGATGAAGAGACAGGAAGGTTGAAGAGGGCTGAAAGAGTTTAAAAAGTGTAACAATTTCATAGCTGAACATGAAGTTGAATGTTTGAAGGAGTTGAAAAGGCAGGAAGATGAATATCTGAAAAGTTTGAAAAGCTGTAGCTTAAGAGGGCTGAACGAGCTTAAAAATGTGAAAAAAGACTGAAAAGGCCAAAAAGTTGTAGAGTAAGAGGGAAGAACGAGCTTAAAATGGTGAGAGAGGGTTGAAAAGGTGAGAGGATAAAGGCATAAAGAGCTTAAAATGGTTGCACACATGCTGGAGCAGGAGCAGAGCCAAAGATGAAAATGTCCCCATAAGGATGAATGGGAAAACGCCTGACAAACTCCTGCGATCTTTGAAAAAACTGTAATGGTTATGGTCAAAATATTTATTTAATGAGTAACTGGAGACATTGTTAAACGAAGTGATGTTGTTTATATTTCTGGAAAGAATATTTTAAAAAGATCAAAAGGCAGAAAGTCCAATATCTGAAGAGGTTGAAAAGCTGTAGCTTAAGAGGGTAGAACGAGCTTAAAAAGGTGAAAAAAGACTGGAAAGGCAGAAAGATTGTAGAGTAAGAGGGCAGAAGGAGCCTAAAAAGGTGGAAAAAAGGTTGAAGAGGTGAAAGGATAAAGGCATAAAGAGCTTAAAATGTTTGCAGACATGCTGGAGCAGGAGCAGAGCCAAAGATGAAAATGTCGCCATAAGGATGAATGGGAAAACGCCTGACAAACTCCTGCGACTTTTGAAAAAACTGTAATGGTTATGGCTAAAATATTTATATATTATAAAGTTGGAATGGTGTCTCTAGCTCAAAGTATGAAGGACAGGAAGAGGTGACTTTGGAAGAGGATTTGAAGATTTTCCCAATTACTTCAGTGTTAAATTTTGTTTAGAAAAAGCCGAATTTCTAAAGAAGTTGAAAAGTTAAAAAGCAAAAAAGTACAAGGTTGGAATAGCTGAAAAAGTTGAACATTTTAATAGTTGAATGGCTTCTTTAGCTTAAAGTATGCAGAAGTTATAGCAGGATGAAATTTGAAAAATTCCCCATAAGGATGAATGGGAAAACGCCTCCCAAACGCCTCCGATTTGAAAGAAAACTGTAATGGTTGTAGCTGAAATATCTATATGGTGAGTGAGAGGAGGAGTTGCTGAACGCGGTCATGTTGTTTTTATTTCTGGAAAGTGAGAAATGAAGGCACAGAAGCGAGAGAGAGAAAAGGTACCGTCTGCTCTTCAGCAGAAATTTTGGCTCAAAATTAACATTGCGGCTTATGGAGGAACTGTTGGACTTCTTGTCGCTCTCGGGCTTCTAGATCCAAAACCGTAAGTCCCACATCTGAAATAAGACCATCAGATGAAAGCCCACAAGATTTCCTACATTTCTATGCATATATTGTCTATGTCAAGTAAAAGATGTGGGAACCAAATCGAGCTGAAGAGAATTTTTCTCCCTTTTTTCCCAGCTGTTCTACACTCTGGGCTGTGGCAGTTGGTGCGCGCTCACTCTAGCTGACGCAATACACACCCATTATAAAATGAGAAGAGGAGCTAAAAATCCTTCAAACTCAAACTGCGATGATTTCAAAACCATACAAGATTTTAAAAAACTGAATACAGTGCAAATAGTTCAAGGCGTTGTGAGTATTTTAAAGTTTGAATGGTGTCTCTAGCTCAAGGTATGAGGGAGAAGAAGAGGTTGAAAGTCGAGGAGTTTTGAAGAGGATTTGAAGCTTTTCCCATTTGCGGCAATGTTAAATTTTTTTTAAACAAAGCTTAATATTTGAAAAAGTTGAAAGGTTGAAAGAGCTTAAAAAGCTGAACATTTTCATGTTTGAATGGTTTCTGTAGCGCAAAGTTTGTAGAAGGAGAAGCGAGCCAAAAAACGTACGGAAGAATAATAATAAATTCCAGAAGAACAATAGTGTGAATGCTGACTCAGCATTCACACTAATTCCAGAAGAACACTAGAAAAATTGTATTTCCTGCGAAAATACAGTGTGAATGCTGAAGGCTGAAATGCTCTTGGAAATCTGCTGAACGTCCTGGCGAAATGTTGAAAAAGTCGAAAAGCCGGAAAAGTTGCAAATTTAAAGGCCGAAAGAGCTTAAAAAGTTGAACATATTGATAGTTGAACAGTTCCATAGCTGCACAGGAAGAGGAATGGTTGAAGCAGTTGAAATTACAGAAAGATGAATATTTTAAGAAGATGAAGAGACAGGAAGGTTGAAGACGGCTGAAAGAGTTTAAAAAGTGTAACAATTTCATAGCTGAACATGAAGTTGAATGTTTGAAGGTGTTGAAAAGGCAGGAAGATGAATATCTGAAAAGTTTGAAAAGCTGTAGCTTAAGAGGGCTGAACGAGCTTAAGAATGTGAAAAAAGATTGAAAAGGCCAAAAAGTTGCAGAGTAAGAGGGAAGAACGAGCTTAAAAAGGTGAGAAAGGGTTGAAAAGGTGAGAGGATAAAGGAAGAAAGAGCTTAAAATGGTTGCACACATGCTGGAGCAGGAGCAGAGCCAAAGATGAAAATGTCCCCATAAGGATGAATGGGAAAACGCCTGACAAACTCCTGCGATCTTTGAAAAAACTGTAATGGTTATGGTCAAAATATTTATTTAATGAGTAACAGGAGACATTGTTAAACGAAGTGATGTTGTTTATATTTCTGGAAAGAATATTTTAAAAAGATCAAAAGGCAGAAAGTCCAATATCTGAAGAGGTTGAAAAGCTGTATCTTAAGAGGGTAGAACGAGCTTAAAAAGGTGAAAAAAGACTGGAAAGGCAGAAAGATTGTAGAGTAAGAGGGCAGAAGGAGCCTAAAAAGGTGGAAAAAAGGTTGAAGAGGTGAAAGGATAAAGGCATAAAGAGCTTAAAATGTTTGCAGACATGCTGGAGCAGGAGCAGAGCCAAAGATGAAAATGTCGCCATAAGGATGAATGGGAAAACGCCTGACAAACTCCTGCGACTTTTGAAAAAACTGTAATGGTTATGGCCAAAATATTTATATATTATAAAGTTGGAATGGTGTCTCTAGCTCAAAGTATGAAGGACAGGAAGAGGTGCAAAGTCGACGACTTTGGAAGAGGATTTGAAGATTTTCCCATTTACTTCAGTGTTAAATTTTGTTTAGAAAAAGCCGAATTTCTAAAGAAGTTGAAAAGTTAAAAAGCAAAAAAGTACAAGGTTGGAATAGCTTAAAAAGTTGAACATTTTAATAGCTGAATGGCTTCTTTAGCTTAAAGTATGCAGAAGTTATAGCAGGATGAAATTTGAAAAATTCCCCATAAGGATGAATGGGAAAACGCCTCCCAAACGCCTCCGATTTGAAAGAAAACTGTAATGGTTGTAGCTGAAATATCTATATGGTGAGTGAGAGGAGGAGTTGCTGAACGCGGTCATGTTGTTTTTATTTCTGGAAAGTGAGAAATGAAGGCACAGAAGCGAGAGAGAGAAAAGGTACCGTCTGCTCTTCAGCAGAAATTTTGGCTCAAAATTAACATTGCGGCTTATGGAGGAACTGTTGGACTTCTTGTCGCTCTCGGGCTTCTAGATCCAAAACCGTAAGTCCCACATCTGAAATAAGACCATCAGATGAAAGCCCACAAGATTTCCTACATTTCTATGCATATATTGTCTATGTCAAGTAAAAGATGTGGGAACCAAATCGAGCTGAATAGAATTTTTCTCCCTTTTTTCCCAGCTGTTCTACACTCTGGGCTGCGGCAGTTGGTGCGCGCTCACTCTAGCTGACGCAATACACACCCATTATAAAATGAGAAGAGGAGCTAAAAATCCTTCAAACTCAAACTGCGATGATTTCAAAACCATACAAGATTTTAAAAAACTGAATACAGTGCAAATAGTTCAAGGCGTTGTGAGTATTTTAAAGTTTGAATGGTGTCTCTAGCTCAAGGTATGAGGGAGAAGAAGAGGTTGAAAGTCGAGGAGTTTTGAAGAGGATTTGAAGCTTTTCCCATTTGCGGCAATGTTAAATTTTTTTTAAACAAAGCTTAATATTTGAAAAAGTTGAAAGGTTGAAAAGTTGAAAAGCACAAGGTTGAAAGAGCTTAAAAAGCTGAACATTTTCATGTTTGAATGGTTTCTATAGCTGAAGGTATGCTGAAGTTATAGCAGAATGAAATTTGAAAAAAATCCCCATAAGGATGAATGGGAAAAATTTAGCAGAAAAAGCTGAATATTAGCAAAAGTATAAAAGGTAGAAAAAAGAAAAATAGACGCCATCATGTCCTAAAAAAGCTGAACATTTTGATGGTTGAATGGTTTTTATAGCAAAAAGTTTGTAGGAGGAGAAGCGAGCCAAAAAACGTACGGAAGAAGAATAATAATAAAAATAAATTCCAGAAGAACAATAGTGTGAATGCCTTCAGCATTCACACTAATTCCAGAAGAACAATAGTGTGAATGCTGACTCAGCATTCACACTAAAAATAAATTCCAGAAGAACAATAGTGTGAATGCCTTCAGCATTCACACTAAATAGTGTGAATGCTGACTCAGCAGTCACACTAAATAGTGTGAATGCCTTCAGCATTCACACTAATAAATTCCGGAATAACAATAGTGTGAATGCCTTCAGCATTCACACTAACTAGAAAAATTGTATTTCCTGCGAAAATACAGTGTGAATGCTGAAGGCTGAACCACCCTTGAAAATCTGCTGAACGTCCTGGCGAAAAGTTGAAAAAGTCGAAAAGCTGGAAAAGTTGCAAAGTTAAAGGCCGAAAGAGCTTAAAAAGTTGAACATATTGATAGTTGAACAGGAAGCGGAATGGTTGAAGTTGAGTTGAAAAGGCAGAAAGATGAATATTTTAAGAAGATGAAGAGACAGAAAAGTTGAAGATACATTGAACATACATGCAACATCAAAAAAACAGTAGAAATAAAAATATGGAATAAGAAATGTTATAACAATGTTTTGAACAACTGTATAAAAATATAAAGTGATATTAAAAATATAAAGTGACGGTAGAGGTAAAAAGTATTAAGGGGACAGGGGACGGTGTACAATTAAATTAAATTGGGCTATAAAAGATGAGTGCTTTTGAGTGCATTTATCCATTGTCTATTGTGCTTCCTGACATCACTGCGAGCTGTTGTACAGTCTGATGGCCAGGGGGACGAAAGAGTTATTGTGTCTGTTGGTGGAGCAGGATTGAGACAGTAGTCTGCCACTGAATACGCTCCTCTGCCTGCTGAAGGTGTTGTGCAGAGGGTGGTGGGTGTTGTCCAGTATGGATAGCAGTTTGTCCAGGGTCCTTCTCTCTGCCACAGTCACCAGATAGTCCAGCTCTGTGCCCACCACTGAGCCAGCTCTCCTCACCAGTCTGTCCAGTCGGGCAGCGTCCCTCTTCTTGCTGCTTCCTCCCCAGCAAACCACAGCGTAGAAGAGGACGCTGGCCACCACAGACTGGTAAAACATCTGCAGCAGTTTTTTGCATATGTTGAAGGACCCCAGCCTTCTCAGGAAGTACAGACGGTTCTGTCCTTTCCTGTGTACAGCGTCCATGTTTGCTGTCCAGTCCAACCTGTCATCCAGCTGCAGCCCCAGATATTTGTAGGTCCTGACCACCTCCACATCGACCCCCTGGATGGACACAGGTTGGAGCTGTGGTTTCTTCCTCCTGAAGTCCACAACCATCTCCTTGGTCTTGGAGGTGTTCAGCTGTAGGCGGTTGGACCTGCACCACTCCACAAAGCCCTCAATCAGGCTCCTGTACTCCCCCTCCTGTCCATCCTTGATACAGCATACTATTGCAGTGTCATCTGAGTATTTCTGCATGTGGCAGAGCTCCGAGTTGTACTGGAAGTCAGATGTGTACAAGGTGAAGAGGACGGGAGAGAGCACAGTCCCCTGTGGTGCTGCTAACCAATGTGTCTGACATGCAGTCTTTCAGTCTGACGTACTGCGGCCTCTCTGTGAGGTAGTCTGTAATCCATCTCACCAGGTGTGAATCCACATTCATCCCTGTCAGCTTGTCTCTCAGCAGGAGGGGCTGGATGGTGTTGAAGGCGCTGGAAAAATCAAAGAACATGATTCTCACAGCACCGCTCTCCTTGTCCAGATGAGAGTGTGCCCTGTGAAGCAGATAGAGGATGGCATCCTCCACGCCCAGGCATAAAGAGCTTAAAATGGTTCCACACATGCTGGAGCAGGAGCAGATTCAAATATGAAAATGTCCCCATAAGGATGAATGGGAAAACGTCTGACAAACTCCTGCAATCTTTGAAAAAACTGTAATGGTTATGGCCAAAATATGTAAGTATGAAGGACAGGAAGAGGTCTGAAAGAAGGTCTGAAAGAAGGTCTGAAGGTCTAAAAGAACTCAAAAAGATGAAAAATGGCTGAAAAGTTTAGAGGTGAAAGGCTAAAAGAGCTTAAAAGGGTGAACATTTTGATAGCTGAACATAAAATTGAATGTTTTAAAGAGCTGAAAAGGCAGAAAGATGAATATCTGAAAAAGCTGAGAAGGCCGAGAAGCTCTGGAGTAAGGGGGGTGAAAGAGCCTAAAAAGGTGAAAAAACAGTGAAAAGTTATAGAGTAAGAGATCAGAAAGAGCGTAAAAAGGTGAAAAAAGACAGAAAACGTGGACATTTAAATGCAGAGAGGGCTGAAAATGGCTGTCCACATGCTGCAGGAGGAGCAGAGCCAAAGTCGAATATGTCCCCATAAGGAATGAATGGGAAAACGCCTCCCAAACTGATGCCATTTTAGAAAAAACTATGATAGTTATCACCAAAATATTGGTATGTGGAGTTACAGGAGGAGTTGCTAAATGCGGTCATGTTATTTATATTTCTAGACAGTGCGAAATGAGGGCACAAGGAGTTGGAATGACAGAAAGATGAATATTTTAAAAAGATGAAGAGACAGAAAAGTTGAAGAGGGCTGAAAGAGTTTAAAAAATGTAACATTTTCATAACTGAACATGAAGTTGAATGTTTGAAGGAGTTGAAAAGGCAGGAAGATGAATATCTGAAAAGGTTGAAAAGCTGTAGCTAAAAAGGGCTGAATGAGCTTAAAAATATGAAAAAAGACTGAAAAGGCCCAAAAGTTGTAGAGTAAGAGGGCAGAAAGAGCTTAAAAATGTGAGAAAGGGTTGAAAAGGTGAAAGGATAAAGGAACAAAGAGCTTAAAATGGTTGCACAAATGCTTGAGCAGGAGCTGAGCCAAAGTTGAAAAGGTCCCCATAAGGATGAATGGGAAAACGCCTGACAAACTTCTGCGATCTTTGAAAAAACTGTAATGGTTATGGCCAAAATATGTATATGTTATAAAGCTGGAATGGTGTCTGTAGCTCATAGTATGAAGGACAGGAAGAGTTGCAAAGTCGATGACTTTGGAAGAGGATTTGAGGATTTTCCTCAGCGTTAAATTTTGTTTAGAAAAAGCTGATTTTCTAAAGAAGTAGAAAAGTTAAAAAGAAAAAAAGTACAAGGTTGAAAGAGCTTAAAAAGTTGAACATTTTAATAGTTGAATGGTTTCTATAGCTTATGGTATGCTGAAGTTATAGCAGAATGAAATTTGGAAATACCCCCTAAAGGATGAATGGGAAAACTCCTCCCAAACCCCAGCGATTTTACTAGAAAAATTTTTATTTCCTACGAAAATACAATGTGAATGCTGAAGGCTGAAACGCTCTCGGAAATCTGCTGAATGTATTGCCAAAAGTTGAAAAAGTCGGAAAGCTAAAGTTAAAGGCCGAAAGAGCTTAAAAAGTTGAACATATTGATAGTTGAACAGTTCCATAGCTGAACATAAAGCAGAATATATTCAAGGGGTTAAAAAGGCAGAATGATGAATATCTGTAAAGGCTAAAAAGCTGTAGATTAAGAGAGCTGAAAGAGATTGAAAAGGTGAAAAAAGAGTGAAAAGGCCAAAAAGTTGTATATTGAGAGCGCAGAAGGAGCGTAGAGAGGTGAAAAAAGACTGAAAAGGTGGAAAGTTAAAGGCAGGAAGAGCTTAAAAAGGGTGAAAAAGACAGAAAAGGTGGAAAATTAAAGCAAGAAATAGCTTGAAAAGGTGAAAAAAGACTGAAAAGGTAGAAATTTAAAGGCAGAAAGAGTTAAAAAGGTGAAAAAAGTCTGAAAAGTTGGAAAATTAAAGCAAGAACAAATCTAAAAAGGTGAGAGAAGTCAGAAAAAGGAGAAAAGGGGTGAAAAAAGACTGAAAAGGTAGAAAGTTAAAGGAAGAAAGAGATTAAAAAGGTGAAAAAAGACTGGAACGGTGGAAAATTAAAGCAAGAAAGAGCTTAAAAAGGTGAGAAAAGTCAGAAAAGGTTGAAAGTTAAAGGCAGAGAGAGCTTAAAATGGCTGCATCGTCTATGTCAAGGAAAAGATGTAGGATCCAAATCCAGCTGCAGAGAAGTCTTTCTCCAGATTTTCCAGCTGCTCATCACTCTAAAGATGATGTCACACACTGTAACTCAGGCACCACACACACATTCTTTAGATACACACGCTGGAGAAGTATCAGAGACAGAGATGATGAGGTCCCCATAGGAATGAATGGGAAAAGTCCTCCCAAACCCCTGCGATTTTAGAAAAAACTTTAATGTTTAGGGCAAAAATATCTGTATGGTGAGCGAGTAGAGACATGGCTGAACTCAGTCATGTTGTTTTTATTTCTGGAAAGTGAGAAATGAGGGCACAAACGCGAGAGAGAACAGGTACCGTCTGCTCTTCACCAGAAATTTTGGCTCAAAATTAACATTGTGGCTTATGGGAGCGCTGTTGGACTTCTTGTCACTCTCGGGCTTCTAAATCCAAAACCGTAAGTCCCACATCTGAAATAAGATGATCAGCTGAAAGCCAACAAGATTTCCTACATTTTTATGCATATATTGTCTACGTCAAGTAAAAGATGTGGGAACCAAATTGAGCTAAAGAGAAGTTTTTTCCCGTTTTTGGTGCTGCTCTACACTCTGGGCTGCGGCAGTTGATGATGTCACGCACTCTAGCCGACGCAATACACACCCATTATAAAATCAGAAGAGTAGCTAAAACGGCTCAATCTCAAACTGCGATGATTTCAAAACCGTACAATATTTTAAAAATCTGAATACAAGCCCAATAGTTCAAAGTTTTGTGTCACTTTTAAAGTTGGAATGGTGTCTCTAGCTCAAAGCATGAGGGAGAAGAAGAGGTTGAAAGTCGAGGAGTTTTGAAAAGGATTTGAAGCTTTTCCCATTTGCGGCAATGTTAATTTTTTTTGGGAAAAATCTAAATTTCTAAAAAAGTTGATCAGTTGAAAAGTACAAAGCTGAAAGAGCTTAAAAAACTGAACGTTTTAATAGCTGAATGATTTCAATCGCTGAATGTATGCTGAAGTTATAGCTGAATGAAATTTGAAAAAATCCCCATAAGGATGAATGGGCAAAATTTTGCATAAAAGCTTAATATTTCAAAAAGTATAAAAGATAGAAAAAAGAAAAATACAAGCAGTAATGTCCTTAAAAAGCTGCACATTTTGATACTTGAATGGTTTCTGTAGCACAAAAACTGTAGGAGAAGAAGCATGTTGAAAAACGTACGGAATCATGAAAAACTTTAATAAACTAGAAAATTTTGTATTTCCTACGAAAATACAGTGTGAATGCTGAAGGCTGAAACGCTCTTGGAAATCTGCTGAACGTCCTGCCGAAAAGTTGAAAAAATCAAAAAGCTGGAAAAGTTGCAACGTTAAAGGCCGAAAGACCTTAAAAAGTTGAACATGTTGATAGTTGAACAGTTCCATAGCTGAACATAAAGCGGAATGTTTTAAGGAGTTGAAAAGGCAGCAAGATGAATATGTGATAAGGCCAAAAAGTTGTAGAGCAATAGGCCTGAAAGAGCTTGAAATGGTGAAAAAAGACTGACAAGGCCAAAAAGTTGTATATTGAGAGGGCAGAAGGAGCTTAGAAATGTGAAAAAAGACTGAAAAGGTGGAAAGTTAAAGGCAGGAAGAGCTTAAAAAGGTGAAAAAAAGACTGAAAAGGTGAAAATTAAAGCAAGAAAGAGCTTTAAAAGGTGAGAAAAGTCAGAAAAGGTGGAAAGTTAAAAACAGAGAGAGCTTAAAATGGCTGCATTTTCTATGTAAAGGAAAAGATGTGGGATTCAAATCCAGCTGAAGAGAAGAAGAAGACGGGCTAAAAGTTCTTCAAACTAAAACTGTGATTAGTCCAAAATCGTACAATATCTTTAAAAACTGAATACAAGCCCAGTAGTTCAAGGTTTTGTGACTCTTTTAAAGTTGGAATGGTGTCTCTAGCTCAAAGCATGAGGGAGAAGAAGAGGCTGAAAGTCGAGGATTTTTGAAGAGGATTTGAAGCTTGTTAAATTTTTTTCATAAAAAGCTGAATTTATGAAAAAGTTGAAAAGCTGAAAAGCTGAATGGTTTCAATAGCTGAACGTATGCTGAAGTTATAGCTGAATGAAATTTGAAAAAATCCCCATAAGGATGAATGGGCAAAATTTTGCATGAAAAGCTTAATATTTCAAAAAGTATAAAAGATAGAAAAATGCCTTCAGCATTCACACTAATAAAGATAAAGATAAATTCCAGAAGAACAATAGTTCTATAGTTAATGCCTTCAGCGTTAATGCCTTCAGCATTCACACTAATAATAATAATAATGATAATAATAATAATAATAATAATAATAATAATAATAATAATAAACTATATATATGGTGCATATTTATGATAGAAGCCTACTGCAACTTAACTTTTATTTTACCATTAAATGTTGTTGTATATATTATCATATTTTATAACGTTCTGTCATGGAGTTTATCACTTCTCTGCTAACACCAGAGGATCAAGACCTCTTGCGATTCCTCTCATGGCCAAATGGAAACCTTAATGAGCCCTTGAAAGAATACAGAATGGTTGTGCACTTGTTTGGGGCGACATCCTCCCCCAGCTGTGCCAACTTTGCATTAAGGAAGACGGCTGAGGATGCTAAGGACCAAATGGCACCTGCAGCAGTTAAAGCAATAATGCACAATTTCTATGTGGATGACTGCCTTTTATCAGTGTCAGATGCAAACCAAGCAGTTGATTTGGTCAGAGATTTGACAACACTGTGTGAGAGTGGAGGATTTCATCTTACGAAATGGATGGGTAATAACAGGACTGTTCTAGCCTCCATTCCTGAGTCAGAAAGAGTGAAAGAGGTTAAGGATTTGGACCTTGAGCATGATGTATTACCTGACGAAAGAGTCCTTGGAGTGAACTGGTGTACAGATTCAGATATGTTCAAGGTCAGAATTAATGCAAAGGATACACCACAAACTAGACGTGGCATCCTGTCATTTGTTAGTGCTGTATATGACCCGTTAGGGTTCTTGTCACCTGTCATTCTTCCAGCTAAAATGATCCTACAGGAGTTGTGTGGCAGGAAAGTCTCCTGGGATGAAGATATCCCTGCTGACCTGGCTCTGAAATCACAAAGGTGGATTTTGGATCTTCCAAAACTTCATGGTTTCACAGTGGACAGATGTCTAAAACCAGCTGGTTTTGGAAAGGTCACATCTGCACAAATGCACCACCAAAAGCTGCAAATGCCACTGGAAGAATCCGTATTTTGGTCTGACAGTACCACTGTGTTGAGATATATTGCTAGTGAGAATGTCAGATTTAAAACCTTTGTAGCCAACAGGGTGTCGCTTATCAGAGACAACACTAAGCCAAGTCAGTGGATGTATGTGAATACTGAGCTGAATCCAGCCAACCATTCATCCAGAGGCATGAATGCAGACACATTCATAAAGTGTCAGGACTGGGCTGGTGGGCCATATTTTTTGAAGAAAGATGAGAAACATTGGCCAGTTTCACCTCATATCAAAGAGATACAGAAAGATGATGCTGAAGTTAAAGCTGCAGTGAGTGTAAATGCTACAAATGCATATGAGAATACACTTAAGTTGATTTGTCATTATTCAGAATGGCACAGATTAACAAGAGCAGTTCCTGGATGATGAAGTTGAAAGAACTTCTCCACAAACTGAGCGAACATTGCAAATTACTCACATTACAAGCAAGTGAGAGACTGGGAGATGAAAGGAAAACAGATTGTTGCAAACCAGGTTCAAAACAACTATCAGTGGATCCTTGCTCACTACTGAAGATATTGCACTAGGAGAAATTGAAATTGTCAAGCTGTGTCAAATGCAAGGCTTCAGTGATGAACTGATGACTCTTCAGAAAGGTGACAAGCTGAAAAGAAGCCGTCACATCATCAAACTTGATCCTGTTGTGCAGGATGGGATTTTAAGAGTAGGAGGAAGGCTGCATCAGTCTGCACTTCCAGCAGATGCTAACCATCCTGTGATCCTTCCTAAGAACCATCATGTGTCAACCTTTATCCTCAGACATGTTCACCAAGAAACAGGACATAGTGGAAGGAATTACACATTGTCCAAGCTAAGAGAGAGATTCTGGGTTCCACAAGCAGATTCAGCTCTTAGAAAGATACTTTCAAAGTGTGTGATATGCAGAAAGATATCAGCAAAGCCAGGTGAACAGAGAATGGCAAATCTGCCACAAGATACCAGACAGTCCCCCATTCACTAGTGTCGGAATAGACTATTTCGGACCCTTTGAGGTCAAGTGTGGGAGAAGTATGGTTAAAAGGTATGGGGTCTTGTTCACATGTCTCACAGTCAGAGCAATTCATATAGAAGTTGCTAATTCTCTTGAAAATGATTCCTGCATAAATGCCTTCAGACGATTTATAGCCAGAAGAGGCCAGGTGTCTATTATGAGGTCAGATAACGGCAAGAATCTGGTGGGTGCAGAGAAAGAAATGCGTGAAGCAATCAAAGGCTGGAATCAGTCACAAATCTCTAATATGCTCATGCAGAAAGGAATCACTTGGATATTCAATCCACCAGCAGGTTCACATTTTGGAGGCATCTGGGAGAGGCAGATTTGTTCTGTGAGGAGAATTCTTAACCAGATACTGAAACAGCAGCCTCTTGATGATGAACGTCTCCACACATTGTTCTGTGAGGTCGAGGCTATTGTAAATGGCAGACCTATAACAAGAGTGTCCAACGATCCATGTGACATTGAGGCTCTCACACCTAACCATTTACTCCTCCTGAAAAGACAACCAGTGCTGCCTCCTGGAGTGTTTCAGAAAGAGGACTTGTATGCCAAGAAGAGGTGGAAACAGGTGGAATACCTGTCTGACATCTTCTGGAAACGCTGGACCAGGGAGTACCTGCCGCTTCTGCAGGAGAGGCAAAAGTGGACTGAAATCAGGAAAAATCAGGAGGAAGGAGATGTCGTTCTCATAGTGGACGACAGTGCACCAAGAGGTTCATGGTTGATGGGAAAAGTTGAAAAGGCAGTTTCCGATGCAAAAGGTCTTGTTAGACGTGCTTTTGTGAAAACTAAAACTAATGTTTTGGAAAGACTGATAGACCAATAATTATGTTTATTGCTTGAGATGGATGAATAAGTTCTTATTCTCTGTGTGATACACTTGTGTTTGAAGCATGTGATTTATGCTCCACACTAAACTTCAGTGATTGAAGCTTTAAGATAGACGTGTGCTTAAAGTACTGTTTAGTGAAGACATTTACATTGATTCATGTAAACAAAAGGAACAACAGTAAGTTCAATATATTTGGTGTTTCAGATTGAATGACGCTTTAATGTCTAGCAATGTAATTGTTATGCCTCAGCAGTAACAATTAGGGGCCGGAATGTAAGCGCCATTTGTTAATGTTCAGTTGTTTGCACTGATTTATGCTGATGTTCTGTTGGAGAAATAAGTTTGAGTACGCTTTGAGTTTTGAGCTATCTGTGTTGCCATTGATGTCCCAGGTACCTATGGTAGAAAAAGCAGGAAGTGAAGGTGTTGTTGAGAATGTGCTGAATAAACGAGAATGTGGCGGAGCGACACAGTCGTTTTACCGTCTGTGTTGGCACCCAGCCAGCTCAACGAGTAAAGTGGTCTCACATCATTTTCTCAAGAGTGGTTAAAAGAGTAAGAAATGAAGAACGAAGAAAAGAACGCAATCTAGCCACTACAGTTAACAAACAATACAGTGCTTAGCTAAGTTGACCTGCATGCCAAAATGGTGGAAGATGCCTAACACAGGTCAAAATCCTCTTTTGGTCTAGTGGGAAATTTGGCAAAGGGACCAATCAGAAGAAGTGGGTGTGGAGAATGGACTTTTAAAAGGCCCTCACAGGAAGAACAAGAGGGTGTTTTTAGATCTTTTAGACCCTTGTGGAGGACATAGCATCATGCATGGACCCTTGTGAAGAAATGGCAAGAATTAGCACTGAGTTCCAGTTCATCTTGGTTTACTAGTGGGAAGTTACCTGTCATAAATGTTTTTCATTGTTTGTCAAATGAGGTATCTGTTGATTACAGTAAAGATTTTATTATTCATCTAGAATGGTTAGACACCTTAAGCTGTTCATTTTTAATTGATTCTGTTGATTTTATTTCATTAATGTTTTAATTGCATTCTTAAAAGTGCACTATTCTAGAGGACTGGTTTAAATGTTGAAATTGCACTGTTTCAGATTGTAGGTTTGTAAGATTGTAATTGCATATTTGAGAAGTGATGTTGCCAGATCTATGTTGGATGTGGTGTATAATGTGTAATACTGTGTATTTGTTGTTTACCAGTCATACCAACCTTTCAGAAGTATGATACAAATTTGGATATTTTTCTTTAAAAAATATACTTAGTCTTACTTTAAATACCTTTTGCTGGAGATATATCTTTAATTTACTGTAGTACAAATTCTAAGGCAGTACAACATAATGCACTTTCACTATTAATGCAGTAATTGTACATTCAGGTTTTTTTTTTTCTTTCATTTTTAAATAGGGGTATACATAATCCTTACACCACTGCTCAATGCTTAAGAGGCCGTTTCTATCCTGACCCTCTCCCTGAAGTTGTTTTGAGCATGTTTGTGTGTGTTAAACATTCTTGAATATCTGAGTATTATATTTCTGTAATGAATGTTGAAAGAGGGTTGTAAAGTTTTTCACTGCATATTTGAAAAGCACTATTCCAGATCTGTACTGTACTGTACAAAAGTATTGGGACACCTGCACCATCAAATGTAGTATTTATTTCCAGAATAACAGCTCTGTCAGCTTCTTCTTTTATTACGCTTCTACATGCTCTGTTTTTATTTACATTGTCAGAAAGGTGATAATTCGACTTTATGTTTATTACTGAAGTTGTGGTGGATGGTGCTGGTCATTATAGTGCATTATATTGACAGTGTTCCTTATTATTTTTCCCAGTGGATATTGGATGCAGTGTATACAGTGTAATACTGTCTCTTTGTTTGTTTTATGTCAGTCATGCCAATGTTAAATTTATGGCTGCCCCATAAAAGATTTGGCAATTCAGTCCACAATAGTAGTGGATTTACTTTGATGGTTCTTGTTTGTTTAACTGTTTAAATCGAAAAAAATAAACAGTTTAATTGCATTGTAATTTAGTTGTGTGATAAGTGATGTGCATAGAGTATTGGTTAAATGTATTTGGTAACATTTATCAAAAGAAACCTGGCAATGATTACCTAATTTTAGTGAGTACTGTAACGTAATGCAACCAAGTAAATTAAAATGTCAAGCACAAGAAAATAATTAAAATCTACTAAAATACTTCATAACAGCAAATACTACAGACATATAAAATTTACTTAAAATTTTGAGGAAAATGATGTTCCTACCTATGAAAAACAATAGACTTTACTTAATTTGTTTAAATAAATATAACTTAAAGTCAGTCAATTCGTACTGTGCCACCCCTTCCAAAATGTCATGCATCACATCAACTGAGAAGTTCTCAGTTGTGTGAAAATATGTGTGAAAATATTAATTCAATAAGCATGAACTCTTCACAACAAAAACGTAAGGAAGACATGGATTACAAGTCATTTCTTGACAGTGAGCAGTGTGGGTGTCTTTGGTGCGCAACACTATTTTGGGAGAATCTTCAGAGAATTCGGTTTGAAAGTCATCTTACCTCACACCTCCACTAGACCAAACAAGCTGTGTAAGCCTAAATTATCACCAGTAACCTGTACCACACTGCCACGAACACATCTGCACTGTGTGCTTCATGCCAAAAAGGCTTTCTAAGCTTACATTTTGCTCAAAATGTATGAATCTGACCTAAACATAGTGTCGACACATGGTTTCACTTGTTTCATCATTCATTTCAGTCAGACGTCTTTTCTTGCCAAATCAAGCGATTTAGAGCGCTGGGAGCTTGTTTTAGGGAGTTAGAGCAGATGAAGCTGTATTCGAGCATAAATAGGCTTTCTCAGCTTAGATTTTGCTCAAAATGTGTGAATTTGAACTAAACATAGTGTGGAAACATAGTGCTCAAAATGTGTGAATTTGAACTAATCACAGTGTGGAAACACGGTTACACTTGTTTCATCATTCATTTCAGTCAGACGTCTTTTCTTGCCAAATCAAGCGATTTACAGCGCTGGGAGCTTGTTTTAGGCAGTTAGAGCAGATGACGCTGTATTCAAGCTAAAAATGCTCTCTCAGCTTAGATTTTGCTCAAAATGTATGAATTTGACCTAAACTTATTGTGGAAACATGGTTTCACTTGTTTAATCATTCATTTCAGTCAGACGTCTTTTCTTACCAAATCAAGCGATTTAGAGCGCTGGGAGCTTGTTTTAGGCAGTTAGAGCAGATGACGCTGTATTCGAGCATAACAAGGCTTTCTCAGCTTAGATTTTGCTCAAAATGTATGAATTTGACCTAATCGTAGTGTGGAAACATGGTTTCACTTGTTCCATCATTCATTTCAGTCAGACGTCTTTACTTGCCAAATCAAGCGATTTAGAGCGCTGGGAGCTTGTTTTAGGCAGTTAGAGCAGATGACGCTGTATTCAAGCTAAAAATGCTCTCTCAGCTTAGATTTTGCTCAAAATGTATGAATTTGACCTAAACTTATTGTGGAAACATGGTTTCACTTGTTTAATCATTCATTTCAGTCAGACGCCTTTTCTTGCCAAATCAAGCGATTCAGAGCGCTGGGAGCTCGTTTTAAGCAGTTAGAGCAGATGAAGCTGTATTCGAGCATAAAAAGGCTTTCTCAGCTTAGATTTTTCTCAAAATGTATGAATTTGACCTAAACATAGTGTGGAAACATGGTTTCACTTGTTTCATCATTCATTTCAGTCAGACGTCTTTTCTTGCCAAATCAAGCGATTTAGAGCGCTGGGAGCTTGTTTTACTGCAGTCAAGCCACCCTCCACTCCGAAATCCCCGGTCAATCTAGCTGCCACTTAATTTGTAGTGCCTGTATATCAACGATATTACGGTAATGCCGTGCCCGAACACAATTCAATATAAAAGCAGACACTTATGAAGGCAGTCTGCAATTTCACACAAATACAATCAATCAGCCAGTCTGTTAATTGATTGATGAATTATTTAAACGATTAGTTAATTACTTAATTGAGCATTTAAGGAATTAATTCATTGATTATTTAACTCATATTACCATCTTTAATCTGATCACACTGAAGCTGTAGAAGATGTGGGTCATGACATTTCATCTG
Organism: Acanthopagrus latus; assembly: GCF_904848185.1. Taxonomy (NCBI): domain Eukaryota; kingdom Metazoa; phylum Chordata; class Actinopteri; order Spariformes; family Sparidae; genus Acanthopagrus; species Acanthopagrus latus. The sequence goes on along the minus strand of NC_051041.1, from coordinate 25,899,636 downwards.
TTTGTACAATTAGTCCAACATAAAAATAAACACAATAGCTGGAGTTTCTGATGAGAATTTCAAAATAAAAGCCCACTTTATAGTCAAATATTTTCAATATTTTTCTCAAATTCAGATTCACAGATATTTCCCTTTGATTTCAGATTTACTTTAGAATGTCAAAAGAATGTCAAAGTTGCACTCTGATAATTCCAGGAGGATCTGATGTGGATTTTCGAAATAAAAGCCCTTTCAAATGTGTCATTTTTGTTAATATTTCCCTTTGATTTCAGATTTACATTAAAAGAAAACTGCCCGTTTCCTCAGACTCATTTCTGTTCAGACTGATAGTTCTCCACCTTAGAGAGTCATTAATGTAATTCCAGAATGGTCTGATGTGGATTTTCAAAATTAAAGCCCTCTAAAATGTGATTTTTGATGATATTTCCCTTTGATTTCAGATTTACTTTGAAAGAAAACTACCTGTTTCCACAGAGTCATTTCACTTCAGGCTGATAGTACTCAATGTCAAAGTTGCTCTCAGATAATGTAGGAGCCAAAATGTGCTTTGCATCTGTTTTGGATTGTTTATTTTTGTTTAGGCAGTGCACATCATTATTATTACTATTGTTGTTTGTTTTTTGTCATCTTGTTATGATTTGAGGTAAGAGGAAGTGGGTTGGGCCTCCACATTATTTCACCTGCGCAGTTTGTTCGCGGGCGCTCCAGTAGACAAAGAAGGTTGAGTGAGGCCCTATATTTTTTCTTTGACCGTAATTTTGATGTAACTTTGACCATCATTTTTCTACTTGATTTTGATCATAACTTTCGTTAATAAACCCAAGAAACATATCTGGAATCGGACTAAAGTTTTTCATTCAACGAGTCACAGAAAGGAGCCTGCTTAGCCTCTCAGCGGACTATTTATAAATTAAATAAGACGCTACATCTTAGTCAAAGAAAAAATGTATACATCCTTGACACGGCACGGACAGGATTTCATCCCATCGGCAAGCGCAATGGTGTTTGGAATGAATAAACACTGGATTATTTTGGCCTTTCCCTCTTCGGAAGGACGGAGGAGACGCACTGACTGATACCGCAGCGAAGACTTTCAGCGGCAGCGCATCATGGCCATTGGAAGCGGTAGGCTGTTTTAATTCCCTCTGTGTATATTATAAGCTGGAACGCAGTCGGAGGAGCTGTCGCTTGTCCATTGAGGACTGTCGGTTGGCCTGCGTTGCGCGGCACGTCTTTGGAGATTTTGGAGCTGGTTTGACTGCTTGTTACGCGCTGACTGCCACGCGCTGTTGAGATAGAAAATGCAATGGAAAATCGTGTTGGCGACTTGTGAGTAATACTGAAGCGGTTTATCAGCGAAGTGTTTTGCTGTGTTTATGGATGAAATGCGCATATTGGAAAATGCAAAATGAGTGACACTAAAGGAGTGGATGAAACCGATGAGAGGAGACCGGTCAAGCTTACAGCGAAGGCTTTGGCTTACAAAATTGACAGTCTTCAGAAAGAACGACAAACAAACGTGAGAAAAATTAAAGAGCTCATAAGGGAAACTAAAGAGCTAATGAAAAATGATGAAAATGCAAAGGATGTGCAATTCGCGATGGAGAAATTGACCCATCTGTACGACAATGCAAAGGATGCACATGAGTCAGTTATTGTAATGCTTCCTCAAAAGGAAGAGGAAACTCAGCGTGACTGGTTCAAACACATGACAAAATGCAAAACAGATTTTATGGACGATGCTAATCGATGGTTGTCTGAAACTGGAAGGCCTTTTCCTCAAACAGGTCATGTGACTGCAGATTTACCAATTGCTGAAGATACAGATATTTCTCCAACTTCACCTGAGGCACCTGTTGAATTAAAAGAAACAATTATCCACACTGACCAACATGACATTCCCTTATACCAATCGAACATTAAGGCAACATGCGATGTACATGATGAAATACAACCAAGTGACAGTGTGTCAAATATTGAAAGCAGAAGAAGCAAGAAAAGTTCGTCCAGCTCAAGCTCTAAAATTTCAAGTACAGCATCTGCATATTTAAAGGCCGAAGCTGAAGTGGCTGCTCTTGTGGTACGACAAAAACTGTTGAAGGACAAGCACATCTTGGAGGAACAAGAGGAACAGCTGAGGAGGAAAAAGGAGCAACTGGAACCGGAAGCAAACATTGCTGCTACAATGGCCAAAATAAAAGTACTAAGTGCTGCAAAAGGATCCAGTGTACAAAGTAACCTCTCAAAAGTGTCCGATGGTATGGAATCATATTTCAAGAGAGGACAACAACAAAAGAAAACAGTTGATGCTGAAACAGATACTTTTGTACCTCAGATATATACACATGGACAAAAACCCCTAAAGCACAGTGTAAGTGATCCACAAACAACAAAAATAACAGTTACGGACAGAGCTGCAAGTCAAATCCAATCTTTCACCGCAGGTCCCTCGACCCCTCAACTAAGCAACAGGAATCCAAGTGAACATGCACATGTGATATCTCCAACTACACTACCTGTTTCAAGTCACGGTGAACAGAATAATATAGTCTCTGTCTTGGAAAAGCAAAATGAAATCACTGCATTATTAGTCTAACAACAGTGCCTGTCTTCCATGCCCAAGAAAGATATTCAAGTTTTTGATGGTGACCCACTTCAGTACCAAACATTCATTAAATCCTTTGAACACAGTATTGAGAACAATAGCAAAAATCCCAGAGACTGTCTTTATTATCTGGAACAATACACAAGTGGACAGCCAAGAGAACTAGTAAGGAGTTGCCTACATATGACCTCTGACAGAGGATTCAGGAAAGCTAAATCATTACTTCAAGAGCATTTTGGACATGAGCATAAAATTGCTAAAGCTTACATGGAGAAGGCTCTATCATGGTCATCAATTAAACCAGATGACACAAAGGCTCTACAAATATACATTCTATTTCTAAGAGGATGTTGCAATGCCATGGACGATGTCAGCTACATGCATGAGCTTGACATGCCAGCTAATATGCAAGCCATCATAAGGAAAATGCCCTACCGGCTGAGGGATAAATGGAGAACAGTGGCCTGTGATCTCCAGGAGAAAAACAAACAAAGAGCTACCTTTAAAGACATGGTGAATTTCCTGGAAAGGCAGGTAAAAATCATAACACATCCACTATTTGGAGACATCAAGGATGCAACAAGCCAAAATCTAAGGAGGTCCAAGACACAGCCTCATTCAAGGATAAAAGGAAATATCTTTGCTACGACTGTGACAGTTGCAGAAAAGAAAATTGGAGGAACAAAGGAAAACTTACCTGTGGACAGGAGTTGTTTGTTCTGTGGAGGTGGACATGCTTTAGAAAAGTGTCCACAGTTGGATAAAAGGGCACACAGTGAGAAAATCACATTCCTGAAAGAAAATGGAGTATGTTTTGGCTGTTTGTGTAAAGGACATATCAGCAAAGACTGCAGGAAGAGACTCAGTTGTGATATATGCAGTTTAAAGCATCCTAAAATGCTGCATATCCACCAGAAAAGGAAGGAAATGGACAAAGAACAAGCAGAAGTGAAGAAAGGGGCTAAAGACACTGCCGTAGCCTCCGTTCAGACAAGTGGTCTTAGTGGGGCCGGCGAAGATAACTGCAAGCTCTCAATAGTGCCTGTACAAGTTAAAGCCAAAAAAGGAAATATAACTGTGCATACTTGTGCTTTTCTCAATCCAGGTAGCACTGCATCATTTTGCACAGTGGGACTGATGAATAAGCTTAACCTTCAGGGAAAGAAATCAAGCATTCTATTACAAACTATGGGACAAAGGAAAGTTGTTGAAACTAGCATTGTTTCTGGTCTTGAAGTCAGTGGACTGGACAGCAATGATTTTTGTGATCTGCCAAGCATATACACCCATAAAATTATGCCTGTGCACAAAGGAAACATCCCACGTCAGAATGATATTGACAACTGGGCTCATTTGAGTGATGTTCATCTACCTGAAATCAACTCTGAGATAGAGCTGCTGATTGGATCAGATGTACCAAAGGCTCTGGAACCTCTTGATGTAATACGCAGCATGGGAGATGGACCTTATGCTGTCAAAATCATGCTTGGTTGGACGGTAAATGGCCCTTTAGGAGGAAGAAATGATGTTCAAGAGAAGTCTGTGATAAATGTGAACAGGATTGCAGTCATACTTGATGAGCTGTGGCAACAGCAATTTAAGAACGACTTTCCTGAATGTATTAGGGATGCCCAAGAACCCTCAAAAGAAGATCAACGATTCTTGGATTTAGTTTCAAAATCTGCCCAACTAATCAATGGTCGTTATTGCATTGCATTACCTTTTAAAGGAGAGGAAAATACACATGCCTGACAATAGAAGTGTTGCAGAACAACGGACACTAAACCTAAAGAAAAGATTCAAGAGAGATTGTACTGTTCATTTGGACTACACTAACTTTATGTCAGACATGTTATCTAAAGGTTATGCAGAGATGGTGCCAGATGATGTCTTGGAACGCAGTGATGGCAGAAAATGGTATCTGCCACATCATGGAGTTTTGCATCCACAAAAGAAGAAACTGCGAGTGATGTTTGACTGTGGAGCGACATTTCAGGGAGTTTCATTGAATTCTCAGCTTCTGCAGGGGCCAGACCTGACCAGTACTTTGATAGGAGTCTTGACCAGATTCCGTAAAGAGCCTGTCGTCATCACTGCAGACATCGAAGCAATGTTCCACCAAGTGAAAGTACCAAATGAGGGCCGTGACTTGTTACGGTTCCTCTGGTGGCCTGATGGAGACTACAGTCAGAACATGGTGGAATATAGAATGACAGTGCATCTATTTGGAGCCACTTCATCTCCAAGTTGTGCGAACTTTGCCCTTCGGAAGTGTGCTGAGGACAACATGAAACAATTCAGACCACAAGCTGTAAACACCATCATGAACAACTTCTATGTTGATGACTGTCTTGCCTCAGCAGCTTCAGAAGAGAATGCAATAGCTCTTTATCACGACCTATGAGCAATCTGTTTCCAGGGAGGCTTCCTACTTACCAAATGGATAAGCAACAGTCGTCATGTATTGGCTGCCATACCTGAAACAGAGAGAGCAAAAGAAATGAAAAATCTGGATTTGGACAGTGGCAATCTTCCCATGGAGAGAGTGTTAGGAGTTCAGTGGTGTGTGCAATCTGATGTCTTCAAGTTCAAAATCATCCTTAAAGACAGACCTCTCACCAGACGGGGGATTCTTTCAATAGTCAGCTCAGTATATGATCCCCTAGGAATACTGGCACCTGTGGTCCTGACGGCCAAGAAGATCCTACAAGATTTGTGTCGGAAAAGGATCGGTTGGGATGATACAATACCAGACTCCATTGTACAGAAATGGCTGAGTTGGATTCAAGAACTTCATAAATTGGAAGACTTTAAGGTTGACAGATGCCTTAAACCTACAAACTTTGGAACAGTGACATCTGCACAATTGCATCATTTTGCTGATGTATGTGAGGACGGTTATGGAACTGTTAGCTATCTGTTACTGCACAACAGTCACGACCGAGCACATTGTGGGTTCATAATGGGGAAAGCAAGGGTGGCTCCATTAAAGCCAGCCACCATTCTGCTAATGGAGTTAACTGCTGCTACCATGGTGAGCAGAATGGACACAATGTGGAGGAAAGAACTGCAGATGAAGCTAGCAGAATCCATATTCTGGACTGATAGCACCTCCGTCCTCAAGTACATCAACAATAAGACCACAAGGTTCCGAACTTTTGTTGCCAACAGAGTCTCTGAAATTGCCAAAGTCTCACATCCATCACAGTGGAGATATGTGAACACAACTACACAACCTGCTGCAACGAGCCCACATGCATTTGGATGGTGGAGGAAGCACTGTGAGGATCACTTTTTTTGATTTCTCCAGTGCTTTCAACACCATTCAACCACTGCTGCTGGGTGAGAAGCTGCGGGGGATTGGTGTTAACGACACAGTGATCTCCTGGATTACTGATTACCTGACAGGCAGGCCACAGTTTGTCCGTCTGGGCAGTGTCCTGTCTGATGTGGTGGTCAGTGATATAGGAGCTCCACAGGGAACTGTGCTTTCTCCTTTTCTCTTCACCGTATACACCACTGACTTTCAGTACAACTCTGAGTCATGTCATCTCCAGAAGTTTTCTGATGACTCAGCTGTTGTAGGGTGTATAAGAGACGGAGAGGAGGGTGAGTACAGGACACTGGTAGACAACTTTGTGGAGTGGTCCAAACAGAATCACCTGAGGCTGAACGTCAACAAGACCAGAGAGATGGTGATCGACTTCAGGAGGAAGAAGATGCCTTCACAGCCACTGCGGATCAGAGGGGAGGTGGTGGAAGAGGTGGAGGACTACAAATACCTGGGAGTTGTGATCGACACCAGACTGGACTGGAAGTCAAAGTTTACAAGAAGGGGATGAGCAGACTCTATTTCCTGAGGAAGCTGAGATCCTTCAACGTGTGCAGCAAGATGTTGGAGATCTTCTACCAGTCTGTTGTTGCCAGCACCATTTTCTTTGCTGCCGTTTGTTGGGGCAGTAGCATCAGAGCCAGCGACACCAACAGACTTGACAAAATCATCAGGAAGGCTGGCTCTGTGCTCGGTCTCAGGCTGGACACTTTTGAGACCGTGGTGGAAAGGAGAATGCTGAATGTGTTACTTTCCATCATGGACAATGATCAGCACCCTCTCCATCACACAGTGGACAGACAGGCTCACACAGGCTGCTCCAGCTCCGTTGTCGAAAGGACAGATACAGGAAATCTTTCCTGCCACATGCCATCAGACTTTACAACAATAGTTAAATAATCTGGTCTTTCCATACAGTCCATACGCACTTTATCTGTTTTTTCTGTTTTTCTTTCCTGCTACATGCCATCAAACTGTACAATAATAGTTATATAATCTGGTCATCTAATACAGTACATGCACACTTTATCTGTTTTTCTCATGCCCACCGGTCCACTGATGATTATTTATCTGTTTCACTGCACCTTATATTTTATTTGATTTTTTGCACTATAATAACTACCTCTTTTTATACATTATCTATACTGTGTATATTTGTACATTGCATTTTATACTGTAATTAATATGTTATTTCTTCTTTTTATTTCAGTGTGTTGCTTATATCTTTTATGTATGTAAATGCTGCTATCTATCTATCTATCTATCTATCTATCTATCTATCTATCTATCTATCTATCTATCTATCTATCTATCTATCTATCTATCTATCTATCTATCTATCTATCTATCTATCTATCTATCTATCTATCTATCTATCTATCTATCTATCTATCTAACAACCCAGCAGATTTGGCCTCCCGAGGTTTATCAGTTATGACTTTTCTAAACAAAGAAATTTGGATATCTGGACCTCAGTTTCTTCTGCTGCCTCAGGGAGAGTGGCCTCAAAATCCTGACAGACTAGAGGAAGTCTCACCAAAAGACTCTGAAATCAGGAGCATAACCATCAATGCTACTCAGACAAAATCACATGAAGCAGATCCAATAACCCGTCTAATCCATTATTTCTCATCCTGGACTGATTTGAAAAGAGCAGTAGCATGGATTCTCAAAGTTAAAAGGACGCTCCTACATCATAGCAGAAAACGGAAACACACACATGGTGCTCATGCCCAGCTTCATCCAGACAGCACCCACCAAGAAAATCTGCAACAAATGAAAACAGGAAATCATGAGGCTCAGGAAAACAGTGGACTCACAGTTGAAGAACTGGCTAATGCTGAGTTGGAGATCATATGCTTTTGCCAGAGAAAAAGATTTGCAAATGAAATCTCAAGTCTGAAAAAAGGAATGAATGTTTAGAGGACGAGCCACATTCATAAACTCAACCCCATTCTGGAAAAGGAATTATTGAGAGTTGACGGGCGACTCAGCAGGGCAGCAATGCCAGAAGAGATGAAACATCCGATTATACTGGCCAAAGAGTTTCATATTTCTGAGTTAATTCTTCAGCATGTTCATGAAGAGGTGGGTCATGGTGGTCGCAACCATATGCTAGCGAGACTACGTCAGAAATATTGGATGGTGCCACTGCGTCCATCAGGAAAATTGTGTCAAAGTGTGTTGTTTGTAGGTGTTTAAATGCTACTCCTGGACAACAACAGATGGCAGACTTACCGCTGGACAGAGTCTCTCTTGATGAACCCCCCTTCACATACGTTGGAGTTGATTATTTTGGACCCTTTGGAGTGAAACGTGAACGGACTGTTGTGAAGCGCTATGGTGTTATCTTCACGTGTTTAGCTATAAGAGCAGTTCACATTGAAGTGGCATCATCACTGGACACAGATTCTTTCATCCATGCCCTTCGCCGTTTTATAGCCAGACGTGGTCAAGTGAAAGAACTACGATCCGACAATGGTACCAATTTCGTGGGAGCTCAACGTGAAATAAGGGAGGCGATTAAAAGCTGGAATCAAGATCAGATTCATAATACTCTGCTCCAAAAGGGAATCAACTGGATCTTCCATCCCCCTGCTGGCTCACACCATGGAGGTGTATGGGAAAGATTAATTAGATCAGTGCGAAAGGTTCTTAATTCCACCCTCAACTTGCAAAACCTTGATGAGGAGGGTCTTCACACAGTTTTATGTGAAGTTGAGGCCATTCTTAACAGTCGGCCTATCACCAAAGCTTCAACAGATCCAAATGACCTTGAAGCACTTACCCCGAATCACCTTTTGCTTCTTAAGACCAAACCGTCACTGCCACCAGGACAGTTTCAGAGAGAAGACATATACGCTCGCCGCAGGTGGAGGCAAGTTCAGTATATGTCAGATTTGTTCTGGAAAAGATGGACAAAGGAATATCTTCCCCAACTGCAGGAACGACAAAAATGGTCTAATATCAGACGTAACTTCACACCAGGAGACATCGTGATCATTGTGGACGACTCCACACCTCGCAACTCCTGGCTAACTGGGAAAATCATCGAGACCATCATGGATAAAAAGGGGCTTGTGCGTCATGTTCAGATCAAGACCAAGACTGGCTTTCTGAACAGACCCATCAACAAGATCTGTCTTCTACTGGAAGCAGAGGATTTTTTGACAAATCCCAATGGACATTTTTGATCCCAGACCTTGACCTTACCAACTGCACAAACTAGATTATGAGCTGAATGAATTAAGAGTGAGGTGGCGAAGATCACTCCTCTCCTCTTAAGACTGATAAACTCTGACTATATGGAAGAAGAAAGAAGACCACAAAACATTGAAAATTTTGTGTTAGAATATATTGAGTTTGATTATAATTTAATTGTAATTATTATTTGAAACATAATAATTAGGGGCTGGTATTGTAGGAGCCAAAATGTGCATCTGTTTTGGATTGTTTATTTTTGTTTAGGCAGTGCACATCATTATTATTACTATTGTTGTTTGTTTTTTGTCATCTTGTTATGATTTGAGGTAAGAGGAAGTGGGTTGGGCCTCCACATTATTTCACCTGCGCAGTTTGTTCGCGGGCGCTCCAGTAGACAAAGAAGGTTGAGTGAGGCCCTATATTTTTTCTTTGACCGTAATTTTGATGTAACTTTGACCATCATTTTTCTACTTGATTTTGATCATAACTTTCGTTAATAAACCCAAGAAACATATCTGGAATTGGACTAAAGTTTTTCATTCAACGAGTCACAGAAAGGAGCCTGCTTAGCCTCTCAGCGGACTATTTATAAATTAAATAAGACGCTACAGATAATTTCAGGAAGTTCTGATGTGGATTTTCAAACTGAAAGCCCTGTCAAATGTGTCATTTTTGCTAATATTTCCCTTTATTTCAGATTTACTTTAAAAGAAAACTACCTGTTTCCACAGACTCATTTCTGTTCAGATTGATTGTACTCAACGTCAGAGTTGCAACCAGATAATTCCAGGAGGATCTGATGTGGATTTTCAAAATTAAATCCCTCTAAAATGTGACATTTTTGCCAATATTTCCCTTTGATTTCAGATTTACTTTAAAAGAAAACTACCTGTTTCCACAGACACATTTGTGTTCAGATTGATAGTACAGATAGTCAGAGTGTCACTCGTAGTTCCAGGACGTTCTGATGTGGATTTTCAAAATGAAATCCCTCTAAAATGTGACATTTCTGCTAATATTTCCCTTTGATTTCAGATTTACTTTAAAAGAAAACTACCGGTTTCCACAGACTAATTTCTGTTCAGATTGATAGTTCTCCACCTTAGAGAGTCATTGGTGTAATTGGATTTTCAAAATTAAAGCCCTCTAAAATGTGACCTTTGATGATATTTTCCTTTGATTTCAGATTTACTTTAAAAGAAAACTACCTGTTTCCACAGACTCATTTCTGTTCAGACTGATAGTACTCAATGTCAGAGTTGCAACCAAATAATTCCAGGAGGATCTGATGTGGCTTTTCAAAATTTTCAAAATCCCAATAAAATACATTTACATTTGTGGTGAAAACGTGATAACGTGTCGAAAAGTTCAAGGGGGATGAATACTTTTAGAAGGAACTGTATATAGACAGTATCATTTAAATTCAAATGAACAAATACACATATATAAGAGGCAAACTAAAGAACTTAGACAATGAAGCAAACTCTTTAAAGGGAGAGGGACTAGCACTGGTAAGAGACTGTAAAACTATAAGCACACAAGGCAGAAGATAAAACTCTGGCCAACATGGCCCAGGTGAGGGAGCAAATGTGGCAGACAGACAAGGAAGAAACACTTTGCGACTGAAACAACAGGACATGGTAGTCTTCCGGGGTGGCTGGGTTGGTGAAATTGGCCCTGCTGAAAGAGGTGTTCATGTCAATCTGAATTTGGGGGGAAAATAATGCTTAAATAATTTGAGAACAACTCTGAGGTTGAATACCATCAGTCTGAAGTGAAATTAGTCTGTGGACACAGGCAGATTCCCTCCAATATCAATCTGTATTTGAGGGAAATATTATAAATATTTTGCATTTCACAGGGCTTAAATTTGGAAGATCCTCATCAGATCCTCCTGGAATTATCTGAGTGCAACTCTGACACTGAGTGCTATCAGTCTGACGTCAAATGAGTCTGTGGAAACAGGTAGTTTTCTTTTAAAGTAAATCTGAAATCAAAGGAAAATATCATCAAAAATCACATTTTAGAGGGCTTTAATTTTGAAAATCCACATCAGAACGTCCTGGAACTACATGAGTGACACTCTGACTTGAAGTACTATCAATCTGAACACAAATGAGTTTGTGGAAACAGGTAGTTTTCTTTTAAAGTAAATCTGAAATCAAAAGGAAATATTATCAACAATCTCAATTTTCAAAGTGCTTTAATTTCGAAAATCCACATCAGATCTTCCTGGAATTATCTGAGTGCAACTCTGACGTTGAGTACTATCAGTCTGAACAGAAATGAGTCTGTGGAGACATACTTTTCTTTTAAAGTAAATCTGAAATCAACAGGGAATATTAGTAAAAATGTCACATTTTAGAGGGCTTTGATTTTGAAAATCCACATCAGATCGTCCTGGAACTACATGAGTGCAACTCTGACGTTGAGTACTATCAATCTGAAGTGAAATGAGTCTGTGGAAACAGATACTTTTCTTTTAAAGTAAATCTGAATCAAAGGAATATATCATTAAAAGTCAGATTTTAGAAGGCTTTAATTTTGAAAATCCACATCAGATCCTCCTGGAATTATCTGAGTGCAACTCTGACATTGAGTTCTATCAGTCTGATGTGAAATGAGTCTGTGGAAACAGGTAATTTTCTTTTAAAGTAAAACTGAAATCAAAGGAAAATATCATCAAAGATCACATTTTAGGGGGCTTTAATTTTGAAAATCCAATTACACCAATGACTCTCTAAGGTGGAGAACTATCAATCTGAACAGAAATTAGTCAGTGGAAACCGGTAGTTTTCTTTTAAAGTTAATCTGAAATCAAAGGAAAATATCAAAAGTCAGATTTTAGAGGGCTTTAATTTTGAAAATCCACATCGGATCTTCCTGGAATTATCTGAGTGCAACTTTGAAAATGAGTTCTATCAATCTGAAGTGAAATGAGTCTGTGGAAACAGGTAGTTTTCTTTTAAAGTAAATCTGAAATCAAAGGAAAATATTAGCAAAAATGTCACATTTTAGAGGGCTTCTATTTTGAAAATCCAAATCAGATCTTCCTGGATTTACCTGAGTGAGTCTCTGAGGTTGAGTTCTATCAGTCTGAAGTGAAATGAGTCTGTGGAAACTGGTAGTTTCCTCTTAATGTGGAAATATTGAAAACATTTGACTATTAATTGGGTTTTTATTTTGAAATTCCTCATCAGAAACTCCAGCTATTGTGTTCGTTTTTTATGTTGGACTAATTGTACAAACAGATGAAATGTCCTGGCCCCCATCGCCTAAGGCTTCAGTGTGGTCAGAATAAGGATGGTTATATGAATTAGATAATAAATAATAAATGAATTAATTCCTTAAATGCTCAATTAAGTAATCAACTAATCATTTAGATAATGGCTGATTGATTGTATTTGTGTGAAATTGCAGACTGCCTTCATAAGTGTCTGCTTTTATTTTTAAATCTGCTCTGGCACTGCATTACCGTAATATTGTCTATATACAGGCACTGCAAATTAACTGGTGGCTAGGTTGACCGGGGATTTAGGAGTGGAGGGTGGCTTGACTGCAGTGCGTTTTCGGTGATGTTCGATGAAAGAAAACGAAACAAACTAACAAGGTGACGTCACCGCTGTTCAGTCTCTGCGTGAAGCTTACGGAGCTAACACACGCCATATCCGATTTGTCTCATTTCAAAACAAAAGCACGTATTTCTTAATGAATTTTTTTACACGCTGCAATTACACAACTTTATATGGGCGAGTTCTATAAAGTGCTTTAAGTTAGCTACTAATAAGTGCTTTTTTCAGACTCAGACAAGGAGAGAGGACTCAGATGCAGAATAGTAGATGTAATGACAGGTTTTATTTTGCTGAAATGCAGCTCTTCAGTGTGAATTGATAAATCAATGGCTATGAAATTCTATGGAAACAGACAAGACAAACAAGACATAAAACATATAAAACGGAAAACGCTCCCGAAGGAGGAATCTATACTGATCTTAATTTCTTGGCTATAAAACTTAAATAGTAAACAAAATCTCTCCGAAGAGGACAGCACACAGGCTATGAAAATTATCTACACTGAGTAATAAAAAGGGTACAACAAAAAGCGCTCCACACGGAGGAAAACAAAAGGCTATCAAAAACTTCTAAACTGAAAATCAAAACTCTCAGAAACTTTAGAAACAAAAATCAATCAACCAAAGAGAACAATTTCAGAAAATAAAACTTGGCAATACTTAATTTGGGTTTACAAAGCAAGACTGTGGACAAGGCCTCCGTATACGACTAATGACGAAATACTTCGGCGACGCAGACAGGGGAAGACAAAGACTTTATACACGAGGAAGGGGAACACAGGTGAAAACAATCAAGGATCAGGGATGACGTCAGACCGGGGACACAAGAGGAAGGGCAAGTGACCTGAAACGAGAGGAGAGTTACTTTTCAAAATAAAACATGAAATTCACAAGACAAAAACCCAAGACATGACATCCCTCACCACGGTGTGACAGCTTTAAGTTAGCTACTAATAATGTGATGATAAATGACAGTTAGATATTGAAGCTGTGTTAACAACATCCACATTCTGACATGTAAATATGACATTTGTTTGAATAAAAAACAGCAATTGACATGTACCTAACCTTTTTATAAATACACTGTTTTTATATTCCAGTGAATTCCCTGCATATGTTTCACTTGACTATGAGCAGGTGTAACACAAGCAATTTACACTCACAGATGAATAAAGTATTTCTCATTCTGCTTTCATCATGCAGCAGGTGACATCTCACATACCATCAGTTAATCAGTTCTTCTCTGACCTGGCTGGATTCTCTGGATTTTTTTCAAACCGAGTAAGATGGAACTTCCATATCCATGCCGTGAACACTGTGTTTTAGCACAAAGGTGACATCATCCAGTGTTTTGAAATCATCAGGGGAGTTTGAGCCTACCACTGAGCGAAAAGCTGGAGAGTTTGTGAGCCTACTGGAGGATGATATTTTCAGCTTCTTCCTGAAACTGTTTCTTTGCATGATGCCTCGTGTGCATATTCTCTTCAGCCAGCTCCAGAGGCAGACCATCAACTTAGTCTTTGTCTGGGAAATCATGCAGCAGTTAACACAGTTTTTCTGATGTCAGCGTACATTATTTCATATCAGCAATAGCAGGCCACTGAATTATGGAGAAAAAACTTCCTCAGCAGAAGGCAGCATGCCCCTGCAAGGACCCTATTGTTTTTGAAAGGATTCTGTATTAGGGCCCGAGCAGGGAACCTGCAAGGACCCTATTGTTTTTGAAAGGATTCTGTATTAGGGCCCGAGCAGGGAACCTGCAAGGACCCTATTGTTTTTGAAAGGATTCTTTATTTTTAGGGCCCGAGCAGGGAACCTGCAAGGACCCTATTGTTTTTGAAAGGATTCTTTATTTTTATTAGGGCCCGAGCAGGGAACCTGCAAAGACCCTATTGTTTTTGAAAGGATTCTTTATTTATTTATTTATTAGGGCATGAAGGCCGGTTGGGTCAATGACTCACAAGTGGCCTTAATTACTCTGTAAGGACACTCCCATACAGAGTTTAAAAGCCTGCAACTTTCCTCAACTCCAGTTGCCTATGATACAGCAAAAAGTAATACCATGACCAGGATGACTGAGAACCTTCATCAAGATCATAAATTTGGCATTTCACACGGCCTTTTTCAAATTCTTATTTTCAATTTCAATTCAAATTCAAGATGATTAATGACTTTTATGCCCTAATACTCATAAAATTGGACCTGCATTGAAGACTTGCAGACACCCTGAACCCAATTTCCTATACAGTCAGCCATGTTCAGCCACTGAAAAGAACTTGAATGGGCCTGACCACATCAAGAAAAAGAAAAAAATCAAACAAACAAAAAACAAACTCATCTGGAAAGTTTTTATTGCTTTCCACAGAATGTTATTTTTGTAACCTGTCATTGAAATGTCAGATTTTTTTCTGAGAGCAAAATACATATACCTCAGTTAATGGGAAAAAAATGATACTGTCCAACTGGGAAATATTCAGTTGGTGAATCTCTGTTGGAGATTGGATAAAATGGATAAAAGAAAACTGAACACTAATCAGATGCTGGCAAGACACAGTGTGGCGTTGGTGCCACCAAATCCAAATGAGTTAGTAAGGGTGACCCGTCGGCCGTGAGTCCGCCATGGCTGTGCTCTGCATGGAACATAATTCAGGTTGAACTCTGGCTCAGTGCGGTCCAGGTTGAGTGTTGGGGGCAGGACCCCGTAGTAACAAGCCAAAGCTGTGAACGCCACCTCAAGGGCCCCTGCAGCCCCCAGCAAATGTCCCGTGGCTCCCTTGGTGGAGGAGACAGCCAGGTTCTCAAGGTTCTGCTGGAAGAGCCTCTTAATAGCAGAATTTTCAGCTGCATCACCCAAAGGCGTGGATGTGGCATGAGCGTTCACATATGTAACATCTGCTGTTGAGATGCCAGCGTCCCTCAGAGCTGCAGACATGCATCTGTATAGACAATTAAAAGATCATTACAGCTTATTACAACTTTGATGTTACTTTACCGTAAGTCTTTATAAATATTATAAATCATATTCTTTTGTAAGGTATTTCTTTTTTAGTCTATCTATAGTCAAGTCATTGAATAATCATGTTAAAAAACCATGATCTTAATATTGACCAAAATAATGATTATCATTTTTGCCATAGTTGAGCACCTCTTGTATGCGTTGACACCCTCAAACTGTTTAACATGGGCATAACCCAAGAAAGGAAATGTTGGACATGCAACCAAACAAAGATTTCTAAATATTCTAGGGGATTGTGTTTTTGTGAAGAATGGTTAAAACAATCTCTACCAGAGATGTTTCCCATCCACATCCAGGGCTGAGCTGACTAAAGCAGAGTTTGTCTGATAGTAACAGGTTTAAGTAGCAGCCAGGTTAATTTCAGGTAAGTGGAAGGGCCTACAGAGATCAGAGAATACAGAATGGTTTACGCTCATGGTGGAAAATTGGATTAACACAGCATATAATGTCCGAGGGGGATTAGGGTTCTAGTGAGCTAAATATGAAAGGAATATTGGGAGGCCCTAATTGTTTTTATTCTTTATATTTATCTCATTTGTGCTGATTCTTTTCTTTAATACTCCTTTTTTACTGTGCCTGCAAAACATTTTTTTGTATTGTCTATATTTTTGTAGAATGTTAAAACTGTTAAAAAAAAATAATAATTTAAAAAAGTGAAATGATATATATTTTGGTTTCTTTCCTCCTCTATGACAGTAAACTGAATATCTTTGGGTTGTGGATAAAACAAAACATTTGAGGAAGCCTTTTGGATACAGTGATCAGCTGAACAACCATTTTCTGACATTTTATAGACCAAATAATTGATTGATTAATCAAGAAAGTAATCAACAGATCAGTCAACAATGTTAGTAATCATTAGTTGCATCCCTATTTACCTGAAAGCTCCATCTCCATCTGCAGTGGGTGCAGTGATGTGGCTGGCATCCCCTGAGAGCCCATAGCCCAGGACCTCTGCATAGATCCTGGCTCCTCTTCTCACTGCATGGTTGAGCTCCTCTAAAAGTAGCACCGCAGCTCCTTCTCCCATAACAAAGCCCTCTCTCTCTGGGTGAAAGGGTCTTGACGCCTGTGTGGGGTTATCATTCCATTTGGTAGCAAGGGCACGTGCCCTGGCAAAGCCAGCTATTGACAGAGGGCCCACACAGGATTCTGTTCCCCCTGTAACCATAGCAACTGCATCCCCATGTGCAATAAACCTGGCGGCATCACCTATGGCGTGTGCCCCTGTCGTGCAGGCTGTGGACACTGCATGATTGGGACCCTTCAATTTGTGTTTGATACTTATGTGCCCAGCAGCCATGTTGACAAGTATGCGAGGCACAAAGAAGGGACTGACCTTCTTGTAACCCTTTGCTTGGAAGGCAGCAGAGGTACGAGCAATTTCATCCAGTGACACCATGCCCATGCCAACAGCCACCCCAGTATCGAGCTGTTCCTGTGGGGATTCAGGATACCACCCTGAGTCCTCCAGAGCAAGCTGAGCAGCTCCGAGGGCCAATACAGAAGCAGGTGACATGCTATTGATCTCTCCTTGAGAGGCAAAGCAATCCTCATTAAACTGGCCCTCCTCATTCCCTCTGGGTACCAGTGCTGCCACTTTACAGGGAACTGTCTTGTACTCCTCTGAGTCAAGGGCAATAATCCCACTCCGGCCTTTAATCAGGCGGTCCCAGGACAGTGCAGTCCCTGTGCCCAAAGGACACACCAATCCTATGCCAGTAATAACAACCCTTCTTCTATGCTTTCCAGAACTGTAGCGTCTGTACTCTTCTTTTGGACAAACACAGACACTCTTTTGGAAAAGTGCCCTTATGCGCTGTGGTCTTAAATGGAGTTCAGTCAAATAGGATAGCGATAAAGCAGCCATGATGCAATCTTTTCAAGTTTGAAACACCTAGCGTGTAGCTTTGTTGAATCTCCTGATGATATCACAGGAATACAAAACCTAAGTTGAAAAGTCCTCCAGACGCAACTTAACTTAAGTTCGTAACTAACTTTGTCTTCCACCCGAGCTGTCAATTGAAAACATTCATGAGCAGATAAAACGAATCCATCCTTCCATCTGCTTGTAGCTAAATTAGGTAGCATTCCTGAACGCCAGAAATGTATAAACTGTAAAAACGTTACATTTAAATTGTGATAAAATCAAAAGAGAAAGAAACAGATAGTACGGCTACGGCTTCATCAAACAAAATTGTGGTGGTATAAGATTTGCCGTATACAATTTTTAAAGCTGCAAATATATATCCAGGCGATGACAAGTCAGCTAAGCCCAGGACCAAAAACATGTATTGCGCAGTGGTGTGGATGGACCCACAGCGCTTACAGCAGCACTGTTAGCATTAGCAATCTTACCCTGAAAACATTTTGAGTCTGTACAAGGAACAGCAATATGGCGGTGTCACCAGCAGTTACGACGTTATGTGAAAATCCAAATGAAATCTTTCTAGACGCCGCCAAGTTGTTATTGACATATGCGGACAACATTTTAAGGTAAGGTTGAGAAATTAAGTGGACACCGCAATGTAACATTACTAGCGATGTGATGTGTCAGCTATGGCGACATTGTATGACAACGTTTCTTCACATTGCAAATAAATCACAGTAAGACTAGTTGTAGCTAACATTGTGTCTATGGAGCACCCGTACATGCAACTCCGTAAAGGAAATCTGGCATTTATATATTTCCTTATGTATCAGCGCATGCCCATACGAAAATCCTGACTTAACTTTACCATGAATAGCAAAGATGATGTGGTTATTTTGGCATGTGAGTGACGAATCAGGAAGCAGTTCTGTTAAGCTGTTGATCGAAGTGAAGGCAACACTAGTAATTATAATGACACCAATGTGTTATTTCCTTGTATTTGTCCCGTTTAGGAGGGCATGACTTAACAGGTTCTGAGTTGTAAGTAATCAGTGTCTTTGAAATGCATGATGTCACCTCCCAACAGGTATCCCAATGAGGAAAAATACAGATCGATCCGCATAGGCAATCCTACTTTTTCCACCAAGCTATTGCCCACCAAAGGTGCTGTGGAATGCCTCTTTGAGATGGGGTTTAAAGAGGTAAGTAAACCTTGCAATCATATTGTCTCACTTACTTCATTGCCTCTTCTGGTCATTTGGTCATCTGTCATCAGCCATAGCAAATATTCTAACCTCATGCATCATCCTCCTCTTTTCAGGCTGATACCCACCTGGTGTTACCCAAGTCTGCATCAGTGGAACGGCTGAAGCTCATCAGAGAATCCATAGCAGCAGAGAGGGATCGAAGGCTGCATGGAGGACAGCCTGTTCAACCCACTGCAAGGGCTACTATGGCCTCAGCCTCAGCACCAGAGAGCTCGGCTGCTGCCTCCAGCCAGCCAGATACACCATCTCCATCACAGCCATTGTCCTTGGTAAAGATGTGCTCATCTCTGATCGAAATGGCAGGAATTGTGATTGGACATCTTAAGTATTTAGCTATACATGATTTAGCAGGGTCACAGTGGACATAAGGCATCTTGATTAAATCCGCTCAATTTTGTTTGCTAAAGATGATTTTTTATATGAAATGAAGACTCTTCAGGTAAAACCCCAATTGATGTCAATGAACTACATCAACATGGCTCCACACAGAAGTGCTGATTTGTGGCCATAGATATCTAGAACAGTGAATTATAAAGATTTGTTTCTAAAAAGTGTCAGGGGAATGTATTTTTCTTTTTGCTGAAGAGTTGGTTATTTTTAATTGTTGCAGAGAACGGCATAAGTGTGTTCAATGATGTAAAGAAGATGGCTCTTTCCCATAGGTATAGGTCAGTTATCCTGGTTCTGCATCAGGGCTCTATTTTCCATACAAATGCATATTCAGAATTCATAATAATTCCGATTAAACCTAAACCCTAATATTTGCTGCTGACAGTGATGTAAACAGAAAAGCAGGCAGTCAATCATTGCAAAGAAAGAGCGAGAACTTCTGAATGTCAATTTAGCTAAAAAATTTCTTATCATATGAAACGTGATGAAACCATAATAGTTGCTAATCATTAATCACTAATCATTTGATTGACTAATCAATTTAAAGGATTATACAGGTTATAACATCTCACCACCTCTTTCATATTACTGTTGCTGCCTGTGCCTAATTCAGTGGCAGTCATATACATTTATTAAGCAGCTTTCTATTAGAAAATGAAAGAGTGTTTTAAATACTCATTTGTTATGCATTCTTTCTTTCTTTCTCTCTCCTTCTTTTTCAAAGAAAATATTTATAATGCTAGGCAGGTTCGTGTTTTTATACAATATGAAATATAACATTCAGCCACCTTTTAAGAACTATGATGTGTTTGTAGTGTGGTAACATGGTCTCCTATAATTCCTCTTCTCTCTGTCAGGAGAGCAGTATGAGCTTCGTTGTGACTCTCCAGTCAAACTTCCAACACGTGATGCTGTATGAAAACCCTGAGCTGCAGCAGAAAGCCAGGAACATCATCCTTCACGAGCAGCTGTTCTCTACTGCTCAGCACAAACTGACAGAGGCCAAGAAAGCTGACCCAGGTGATATTCTGACATTCATTCAAAAGAATCATATTTTATTAGAATTTTCATTTATTTGATCATATTGTATTCATTCCATTCATTCAACTGACTGACGTGCCTTCCTGTTTGTAGACTGTAAACTTGCAATAGAAGACTTCTTGGTGCTGGAGTTGCTCAGATGGTTCAAACAAGACTTCTTCTCCTGGGTCGATTGTCTGCCCTGCGGCCGCTGCGGAGGCCCAACCGAGATTTCCAGCCCCCTCAGTCCCACTACCGATGACCTTCGCTGGGGAGCACAGAGAGTGGAGAACCACTACTGTCAGAGCTGTAGTTTCTCCACCAGATTTCCCAGGTCTGTGTGTATAACATTTTGGTTAGTTCTTACTGCTGCTGCTGAGCTTAGGACCAGTTCTTGAAGTAAGATTAACATTTGAGATAGGGTTCAGAGTTAAGTTTAATTAGAGATATGAATTCCTTTTCATTGTTGATTCTGTAACCTTTAATTTGCAGTATTCACTGTTGCATTTCAAATTGCATTAAATTGTACAATTGTGGCTTGCCTCCAGTGATGTACATGATTGTTTACTCTGTACTGTTATTGCTAGATACAACAATCCTGAGAAGCTTCTTGAAACCAGGAGGGGCCGCTGTGGGGAGTGGGCTAACTGTTTCACATTGTGCTGCAGGGCCCTGGGCCTTGAGGCCAGATATATCTGGGACAGTACAGGTATGAACATGGCTGACAAATGTGGCTCTTGCATTGCTCCATTGTCCAGAGAGAAGCAGCAGGTTACTTTCATGCATGTGTTTGACACTGAAGGAGGAAATGTTGTTGATTAGACATCTGGATAAATGTATATAAGTGTTATATAAGTGTTATTTTGACAAATAAATCTCAACCCAAGCTCAACTCGATAGCTTTCTCAAGAGCTTTCAGCCACATCCCATTGTCTTTGTGGTCTCAATTCTTGCTAATTAAGTTGGTTCAGTTGGTTCTTTTTTCAATTTTATTTATTTCATTTTATTTCTAGCAACAATTCAGCATTCTCAGGCTCTAGCTCCTCAGATGTGAATATTTCCATGATTTCTTAATCTCTTTGAACATAAAGTCAAGGAGCTCAGTGAATTTCTCAGTGTATGATTGACAGTGACTAAACCAAACTGTTTCATTAACCTACTGATTTATATTTAAGCTGTCCTGGCAAAATGGCCTACGGCTCTAAAAGATCCCTAGGAAATTTATTGTGATCTATTAAAAGGGGTAGCCTTCAAGTGTTGGCTGTAAAGTTTGAGTGAAATCATCTTTTCAAGACTACAGATGTCAAAGAGCAAGGTAAAGGCAAGTTTATTGAAACAATGTTAACATTTCGACATTGTCACAATTTCTAAAAAATATTTTATAGAGAAAACAGGATGAATGCATAATGAATACCTATATTTGCTGACCAAAACATGACGAACAACTGTGTAAATTCCATCCTCTAAGGCTGCAAGATGTGGTTGAAAGTTCCATATAAGCTAGAACATGGACCTTGAGAATAACTTGCTATTCTTCTTCTTCTTCTTCTTCTTCTTCTTCTTCTTCTTCTTCTTCTTCTTCTTCTTCTTCTTCTTCTTCTTCTTCTTCTTATTATTATTATTATTATTATTAACATCATCATTATCATTATTTATTCCTATTATATGAATATCTCAATCTGTGTTCAGTCAGTGTTCTGGTCAGCTGAGAAACCTACCCTGTCTTGCCTGAAAAAACTGCTGTTTAGTGTTTTTTAAGGAACCTATACATGGGCTGTATAGGTGTATGAAAGTCAAGGGGAAAATCACTTGTGATCTCTTTCTGTTGTTTCAGACCATGTGTGGACAGAGATTTACTCTGTTTCTCAGCGCCGCTGGCTGCATTGTGACTCTTGTGAAAACATCTGTGACAAGCCTCTACTGTATGAGGTCGGCTGGGGGAAGAAACTGGCCTACATTCTGGCTTTCTCTAAGGACCAGGTCACACAAATGGAAACTACATGCTGCTCTTATTATCACTCGTTCTTCCCTCTTTACTTTTAACTTTATATAAAACTTGTTTCTGGGGTTGAGTGAAAACAACTGTCAAATGAACACCAAAGTATTCATCTTTACCCCTTAAAGCCATGAAACCGCCATTGCCTTTAAGCTTAAAAATCATTACATTTTGTAAGTATATTGAGTGCAACATAAACGTTTACTCAACTTATTTTATATGTGCACATATTTGGGCAATAAAACTGATTCTGTATTTTACTTATTATAAGCAAATACAATGATAAGATTAAACCAACATTGATTTCTACCATAATTGCTGCATTCAACGCAAATGAACGGTTTTATTTCTAAAAAGACAGCCCGAATTTCCCTTGAACAACTTGAAGCTGCAGATTGATACACATATGAAGTGATAGTTTGGAAAACAATGGGGCTCTATGGCACAATTTAATTTTTTTCTGACTTTGGTCTTTTCATTGGATTTGTTGACAATGATAAGAAATATCAACAGAATTATCCTTGAGGACAAAATGATAACCTGAGATAAGGTTTCAAAAAGCTGAGGGTGTTTAAGATATTCATGAACTTCAGCATGTGTATGTGTGTTTTAAGCAGGTGGTTGATGTCACCTGGAGGTATTCCTGCAAACATACAGAGGTTTTGTCAAGAAGGACCAGGGTTCAAGAGGCCTGGCTGCTACATACCATTAATGGGCTCAATGCCTCAGTAAGTCTGAACCCTTTAAACCCTGCATGTACTGGAATAATTGCTTTGGTGACTCTGATGGTGGGGAACTGCCTTTCATCTGCTCTGACACTGAAGAGGCAGCAGTCTTTGAGTCCAGACAAGAAGAAGCAGCTGACGGAGAGGTTGCTTGTCGAGCTGGTGGAGTTCATTTCTCCCAAGAAACCAAAACCAGGAGAGCTGGGTGGACGCAACTCTGGGTCTCTTGCCTGGAGGTTGGCACGGGGGGAGACTAGAGTGGCTGATACATGGACCTCCACACAAGTACAGTATACAGGCATCCATAAAAAGTCTTAAAATCAATTGTATGAATGTAAGGCCTTGGAAGTCATCAGATAGTCTCATATCTGAGTTAGTTAGGTCTTAATTGCCACAAACATTCTATTTATTAATCTTTTAAAGGAGAATTTTGGTCGATTTAATCATGCAGCTTCATTGCTCAAGCTACGCTTGGCTTGCCAGTACTGAAGACGCGAACACATTTGGACCAACCATTACAGGGCTCCGTGAATGGAGAGTTAGCATTGACAGCTAACAGCATAGGGTCAGAACTTTACACTGTGTTTTAAGCTTCTTAACATGCTCCACATCTCACCCCAAAAGTTATGCAACATGAGCAGACACCTTACAACACAGCACTGTTGCGTGTATGACTCAAAATGTATAAAAAAGTAGTTAAAATAGTGTGTTTGTGCAAGGAGCTACATACCGTTTTATTGACATTCGTGTCTTCCGGTAGCTAGACCAAACTAGTCAATCCGTCGAGCGTGTGCTTACTCCCTCACTGGCGGAGACAGAAACGTATTCCAGCATTTTTGTTTTT
The DNA here is from genome assembly GCF_904848185.1 of Acanthopagrus latus. Taxonomy (NCBI): domain Eukaryota; kingdom Metazoa; phylum Chordata; class Actinopteri; order Spariformes; family Sparidae; genus Acanthopagrus; species Acanthopagrus latus. The sequence goes on along the minus strand of NC_051041.1, from coordinate 25,875,796 downwards.
CTGTTCATAATGTACGTGTCCATGTTACAGCCTGTCATGAGCCATGAGCCTTACAATAGCCTGTTGAGCACACACTTGACGGATTGACTAGTTCAGTCTAGCTACCAGAGGACACGGATGTCAACAAACCGGTATGTGGCTACTTGCACAAACACACTGTTTTAACAACTTTTTAAATTCATTTTAAGTCACCCACGCTACAGTGCTGTGTTGTAAGGTGTCTGCTGATGTTGCATGACTTCTGGGGTGAGATGTGGAGCATATAAAGAAGCTTAAAACACAGAACCGACCGAAGTTCTCCTTTAATTTCTTTTTGGCAAAATGACTGTCCAGTGTGGAATGTAGATTACCTAATTCACTCTAATATTACTACATAAAACCTAACTATCTCTTCACAGGACCATCTGTCAAATACATTTAAAAAGAGTCATCTTAAAAGTATCTTAAAAAGCATTACATGGGGCTTGTTTGATATACCAATTAGACTCCGCCACAAACACTAGAATTGCGGAGTCTAAGGAGCTCAGTATTGATCTAAAAGAGTGCATTATGGATTTGTACAAGTCAGGAAAGTCACTTGAAGCCATTTCAAAGCAGTTATAGGTACAAAGATCAACTGTGCAAAATAATCTTTTTGTAAGTATAAAGTGCATGGCTCTGTCATCACAGATAAGTGAAGTATCTTCTACTTTGTCCCACTGTTGAAAATCCTAAAAGGAAAACAAGTTTATTATGACACTGAGATTTTTTTTATAGTTCTGGTCATGATGATACTGTATTTAGCATTTAATGGCTGAGATCGTGGAATACAGTGATGTCCCTACAAAATAAGTACAAAGTATCGTTCACCTAGCAAAAACTAATACAGTGGTCCTGCAACTCATCCTACCTGAGGGTTATAATGTTTCATATTTACACTATTTGTGTGTGTTTCCTCAGGATGCAGGTTATGTGTTTACTCCTACTGAAAAAGAGAAGAGTGATAGGTTATTGCACGTGCGCTACAGTGCCACCAAAGACCAGTACTGTCGAGTGTCCAACAACTCTGAGGTCATTCAGAGCTGGGATCAGTGTGTGTGGAGAAAGGAGTCAGTCTTCAGAAAAGTGGAGGATGACTGGCAAATGGTATGTATTATAATTTCTGATTAAGAAACTATACTTTCCAGTCTGATAATTTTTTCTTGGAGATGATAGTTCTCAATCGTATTTGAAAGTTTAAAGCAAATTTTAGCCATACCTCAACAGAATCGGTAACAGAAGCTCAGCTGAATTTGTTGGCTTCCTGGCAGGAACATGTTTCTTCAGTACAGTCAGCATTTTCTCGATAAGGTTCAAGTCAGGACTTTGGGAAGGCTACTCCAAAACCTCAATTCTAGCCTGATTTAGCCATTTCTTTGCCTCTTTTGATGGATGTTTCGGATCATTTTACTACTGAGCACCCAAATGCCAATCTTCTGGCTGATGATTTTAGGTTTTCTTGAAGAAATGTAGATAATCCTCCTTCATTAGTATAATTTACTTTCTTTAGAGGAGCAGATCCACTGGCAGCAAAACAGCCCAGCAGCATAACACTACCAGCAACGTCCTTTAATCAGGGAAATTAACATAAGTGGGGGGAAATTAATGCAGTCAACATAAATCGTCTTCCCAAGTCCAGGGTATTTCCAATAACAGTCCTTTTTAAATTCCCTTCCCATAGGTTGCCTAGAAATAGAAAAGCATTCAATTAGGATCAATCAATGCCATCGACAATAGTGCAGACAATTTGAGAGTGATAGTGGAGTGTGTAGCTTACCGCCCGATAGCATCCCGTGTAGAGCAAGACTAGCCTTACGTGGCTGAGGTTCAGTCAGTTTTCATAGCCCAGGCTGATCAGAACCCAGGTGTCCTCACTTGGTGATTAGACACAGCTGTCATCATTTTGAGCTGATTGAGGAGCACTGCAGGTAGGTACCGCCCCTCAACCACTCTGCCTAGTGCTAAATATGGTGTGTAGTGCTGAACCTCAGTCAGAGCCCACTTCTTACCTCTATCATGACGCTGGTCAGGGTGGGCCCATAGTGACACTCCACACCGTGTTAATGTAAAACCCACTTGACTTTGGACAAGTGTTGTAGTATTGTTGCCGAGTGACAATCAAATGAGTTGACGGTCATCCTGGTCATTAGACTGTCGTTTTCGCCCTCTGCTGGTCTGTAGCTTGGTTGTCCTGAATGGCACGCACGCACACACACACACCACCCAAGGACAATGTGCAACTAGACACAGTTGCATTTCCTGCGAAAATACAGTGTGAATGCTGAAGGCTGAAACGCTCTCGGAAATCTGCTGAACGTCCTGGTGAAATGTTGAAAAAGTCGAAAAGCTGGAAAAGTTGCAAAGTTAAAGGCCAAAAGAGCTTAAAAAGTTGAACATATTGATAGTTGAACAGGAAGCGGAATGGTTGAAGGAGTTGAAATGACAGAAAGATGAATTTTTTAAGAAGATGAAGAGACAGGAAGGTTGAAGAGGGCTGAAAGAGTTTTAAAAGTATAACAATTTCATAGCTGAACATGAAGTTGAATGTTTGAAGGAGTTGAAAAGGCAGGAAGATGAATATCTGACAAGGTTGAAAAGCTGTAGCTTAAGAGGGCTGAACGAGCTTAAAAATGTGAGAAAAGACTGAAAAGGCCAAAAAGTTGTAGAGTAAGAGAGCAGAAAGAGCTTAAAAAGGTGAGAAAGGGTTGAAAAGGTCAAAGGATAAAGGAATAAAGAGCTTAAAATGGTTGCACACATGCTGGAGCAGGAGCAGAGCCAAAGATGAAAATGTCCCCATAAGGATGAATGGGAAAATGCCTGACAAACTCCTGCGATCTTTGAAAAAACTGTAATGGTTATGGCCAAAATATGTGTATGTTATAAAGCTGGAATGGTGTCTCTAACTCAAAGTATGAAGGACAAGAAGAGGTGCAAAGTCGATGACTTTGGAAGATAATTTGAAGATTTTCCAATTTACTTCAGTGTTAAATTTTGTTTTGAAAAAGCTGAATTTCTAAAGAAGTTGAAAAGTTAAAAAGGAAAAAAGTACAAGGTTGAAAGAGCTTAAAAAGTTGAACATTTTAATAGTTGAATGGCTTCTATGGCTTAAAGTATGCAGAAGTTATAGCAGGATGAAATTTGAAAAATTCCCCATATGGATGAATGGGAAAACGCCTCCCAAACTCCTCCGGTTTTCAAAAAAACGGTAATGGTTGTCACCAAAATATGTATATGGTGAGTGAGAGGAGGACTTGCTGAACGCGGTGATGTTGTTTTTATTTCTGGAAAGTGTGAAATGAGGGCACAGGAGCGAGAGAGAGAACAGGTACCGTCTACTCTTCAGCAAAAATTTTGGCTCAGTATTAACGGCTTATGGGAGAGCTGCCTGACTTCTCGTCAGTTGGTGCGTGCACACTCTAGCTGACGCAATACGCACCCATTATAAAATCAGAAGAGGAGCTGAAAATCCTTAAAACTCAAACTGCGATGGTTTCAAAACCGTACAGTCCAAATAGTTCAAGGTCATGTGCGTGTTTTAAAGTTTGAATGGTGTCTCTAGCTCAAGGTATGAGGGAGAAGAAGAGGTTGAAAGGCGATGAGTTTTGAAGAGGATTTGAAGCTTTTCCCATTTGCGGCAATGTTAATTTTTTTTTTTTTAGAAAAAGCTAAATTTCTGGAAAAGTTGAAAAGAACAAGGCTGAAAGAGCTTAAAAAGTTGAACATTTCAATAGTTGAACGGTTTCAATAGCTGAATGTATGCTGAAGTTATAGCAGAATGAATTTTGAAAAAATCCCCATAAGGATGAATGGGCAAAATTTTGCATAAAAAGCTGAATATTTCTAAAAGTATAAAAGGTAGAAAAAAGAAAAATACAAGCAGTAATGTCCTTAAAAAGCTGCACATTTTGATACTGGAATGGTTTCTATAGCACAAAATTTGTGGGAGGAGAAAGGTGCCGAAAAACGTACGGAATCAGGAATGATAAAGATAAATTCCAGAAGAACACTAGAAAAATTTGTATTTCCTGCGAAAATACAGTGTGATTGCTGAAGGCTGAAACGCTCTCGGAAATCTGCTGAACGTCCTGGCTAAAAGTTGAAAAATTCAAAACGTTGGGGAAAAAAAGTTGAACATATTGATAGTTGAACAGTTCCACAGCTGAACAAGAAGCAGAATGGTTGAAGGAGTTGAAATGGCAGAAAGATGAATATTTTAAAAAGATGAACAGACAGAAAAGTTGAAGAGGGCTGAAAGAGTTTAAAACATGTAACATTTTCACAGCTGAACATGAAGTTGAATGTTTGAAGGAGTTGAAAAGGCAGGAAGATGAATATCTGAAAAGGTTGAAAAGCTGTAGCTAAAAAGGGCTGAACGAGCTTAAAAATGTGAGAAAGGGTTGAAAAGGTGAAAGGATAAAGGAATAAAGAGCTTAAAATGGTTGCTCAAATGCTGGAGCAGGAGCAGAGCCAAAGATGAAAAGGTCCCCATAAGGATGAATGGGAAAACGCCTGACAAACTTCTGCGATCTTTGAAAAAACTGTAATGGTTATGGCCAAAATATACATATGTCATAAAGCTGGAATGGTGTCTGTAGCTCATAGTATGAAGGACAGGAAGAGTTGCAAAGTCGATGACTTTGGAAGAGGATTTGAGGATTTTCCTCAGTGTTACATTTTGTTTAGAAAAAGCTGATTTTCCAAAGAAGTAGAAAAGTTAAAAAGAAAAAAAGTACAAGGTTGAAAGAGCTTAAGTTGAACATTTTAATAGTTGAATGGTTTCTATAGCTTATGGTATGCTGAAGTTATAGCAGAATGAAATTTGAAAAAATCCCCATAAGGATGAATGGGAAAACTCCTCCCAAACCCCTGCGATTTTAGAAAAAACTTTAATGTTTAGGGCAAAAATATCTATATGGTGAGCGAGTAGAGACCTGGCCGAACTCGGTCATCTGGTTTTTATTTCTGGAAAGTGAGAAATGAGGGCACAGGAGCGAGAAAGAGAACAGATACCGTCTGCTCCTCACCAGAAATTTCGGCTCAAAATTAACATTGTGGCTTATGGGAGAGCTGTTTCACTTCTTGTCGCTCTCGGGCTTCTAAATCCAAAACCGTAAGTCCCACATCTGAAATTAGACCATCAGCTGAAAGCCAACAAGATTTCCTACATTTCTATGCATATATTGTCAATGTCAAGTAAAAGATATGGGAACCAAATCAAGCTAAAGAGAATTTTTTTCCCGTTTTTGGTGCTGCTCTACACTCTGGGCTGCGGCAGTTGATGATGTCACGCACTCTAGCCGGCGCAATACACACCCATTATAAAATCAGAAGAGGAGCTAAAACACCTCGAAACTAAAACTGCGATGATTTTAAAACTGTACAAGATTTTAAAAAACTGAATACATCGGTAATAGTGCAAGGTCTGCTGAGTGTTTTAAAGTTTGAATGGTGTCTCTAGCTAAATGTATGAGGGAGAAGAAGAGGTTGAAAGTCGAGGAGTTTTGAAGAGGATTTGAAGCTTTTCCCATTTGCGGCAATGTTAAATTTTTGGGGGAAAAATCCAAATTTCTGAAAAAGTTGAAAAGTTGAAAATTACAAGGCTGAAAGAGCTTAAAAAGCTGAACGTTTTAATAGTTGAACGGTTTCAATAGCTGAACGTATGCTGAAGTTATAGCTGAATGAAATTTGAAAAAATCCCCATAAGGATGAATGGGTAAAATTTTGCAGAAAAAGCTGAATATTTCCAAAAGTATAAAAGGTAGAAAAAAGAAAAATACAAGCAGTAATGTCCTTGATACTTGAATGGTTTCTATAGCACAAACTTTGTAGGAGGAGAAAGGTGCAGAAAAACGTACGGAATCAGGAATGATAAAGATAAAGATAAATTCCAGAAGAACAATAGTGTGAATGCTGACTCAGCATTCACACTAATAAAGAAGAAGATAAAGATAAGATATGCCTTCAGCATTCACACTAAATAGTGTATTCATTAGCATTCATTAGTGTGAATGCCTTCAGCATTCACACTAATGAATGCCTTCAGCATTCACACTAAATAACTAACTTGGAAACTGGATTTCCTGTGAAAATACAGTTGAATGCTAAAGGCTGAAGTGATTTCGGAAATTTGCTGAATGTACTGGAAAATGCATAAAACTATAAGAATGGTCAAGAATTTGCAGAAAAAGCTGAATTTTTCACATGCTGAAAAGGCAGAAAGGCTTAAGAGTAATAGGTTGAATGGTGAACATTTTTATAGCTGAACTTTTTTATCTAACTGAATATAAAGCTGAATGTGTGAAAAAGCTGAAAATGTGGAAAGATGAATATTTGAAAAAGCTGAAAAGGCAGAAAGGCTGAAAAGTAGTAGGCTGAATAGGCTTAAAATGTTGACCATTGAACATAAAGCTGAATTTTTCAAAGGGTTGAAAAGGCCAAAAAGAATAATGTCTGAAAAAGCCGAAAAGCTGAAGAGTAAGTAAGAAAGTAAATTCAGTGTTTTCCATACATCGATTAATATTTCTGCCTTTCCAGTGCATACAGACATTTCAATCAGTCTCTTTTGTTTTCATTACTTTTAATTCGGCTTCAGTACTGCTAATTCAGGGCTGTATTAGTGAAAAAAATAATAATATGAAGCTGCTCAGAGGCTCCTTCACTTGCGCACACACACACACGGTGACAGATGGTGGGTCTGTGTGTCACTCAAAAGCAGCCATGAATTAGTTACAAAATGACAAAAAAGTCGCCTATGACTGACTGTACAGTGAGTTGAAGAGGATCAGAAACATCTAGTTTGTTCACAAGAAAATCCAATTTCATGTAAATCCAGTGTTAGAGAAAGGAAATATTTTTTTCCACTAGTAACTATTATGTAAACATGACTATGATTAGCAATGTATTAGAAATATCTCTTAACACAGCCTGCAGTGACGTAAATTTACATGGGAAGAGTAGAAATGAGAAGAAACACAATGTGCAACTGTAGGTGTGATGACTAGACTGTATTTTCTTTCTTCAGGTTTACATAGCTCGAACAGATGGCTCATCTACGGGAAGAATCAGCTGGAAGTTTGATTTGGCTCCAGCAGACCTAAAGATAAAGTCTGTCTCAGTCATGGCCAGCAGCCAGACCTTCCACTCTGGGAAAGTCTGTTGGCACTTGCAGACAGGCCAGATAACTACAGAGTTCTCTGGAGGTATGGATATGCAACAGATACTCTTAAATATGATTGTGTAACATTATCCCTCCTAATAATTTTCTCTCCTTTGTTTGAACCATTAGATGGGAAGATGCATTCATTCCAGAGTGTGTCTGGGTCCTCAGAGATAACTCTTATAGCAGGACTCAGTGGTGGAGAAGGAGAGACATCATGGCAGCATGCTCAGCTCTTCAGACAAAGCTTGAAGCAGACAGATGAGCCTTCATTTGAAATCGTTATTCACTTAGAAGATGTTTAATAGCTGTTTTACTCAACTAAATTGGACCATTTATTCTATTTCACTTTCGACTGCTTCAACAAGTTCAGAGATCAGTTTGGATGATAGATTTTGTCAGACAAAACTATCATCCAAACTTCTCTGAACTTGCAGCAGTTGTCGAAGTAGTTAAAGCGGTTGATACTGTGCAATATTTAAATTTGTCAATCCTCCAAGATGATTAAATACAGTATGTATGACCTGATAGATGAATTAAGAATCGCTTTTTCTACCTAGCACACAATGCAGATGTTGTCATACATTTTTTTTTTCTTATTGACTAAAGGCCAAATAACCTTTGGGATGTGCAGTCTCCAATATACCTGTAATGAGTTTGGAATATATCCATAGTTTTTGTAACAGTTACCTCCACCGTGAATGTACCTGTTATTTGTGATGCATGGAGATATTCCACACACCTTGTCCACTCGGGATGCGAAAGTTCTCCCTCTAGTACTCCACTGTAAATACTGGTGAGTCTCTCATTTGATACTTGATTGTGATATTTTAAAACATTCTCATGCCAAGTTATATCCATGTGTCTAACTATAAATGTAATTAATGTATGCGTAATGGGATGCGCAGAACATTAGGAAAACATTAGAAAATATATGGTGGTTTAATAAAGATATTTCGCAGGCTTGTAGTCATCTAATACAAAGCTATGGCAAGGTATATATTAAGTTACACACCGTCAGGTCTGTCAGCAAGGACGCTGAGTGGACTTTTGCCGCCATCTTTCGTTGAAAAACATACACTGGCCACTTAATGTTGAGATTTCCTATTGGTAAGTACCGGTGCCTTTAAAAAAAAAAAGCTGCCACGCCATTGGCTGGTTCAACTGCGTGACGATTTACTGGCTATCTTGCAGATGGAAGAGCCGGGCAGCGGGTGCTACTGCTGTTAGCTATAATTCGTTTGTTATTTCCAAAATGAAAAGTATTTAAGTATATCGTTTTCAGAGCATTTTTTTTCAAACTCTTATTTTATTCTATCGGGTTTTCACATGAAATTGTAAACCCATTTTAGTACATGCGTATTTTACAGTATCTATTTTGCAGTAAGTAGCCCGGTTAGCATCTTTGTTAGAAGTTTAGGCCTAACGTTACTGTGCCACCGCTTGTCGATTTTAACAATAGCCGCGATTCACTCCCCTTCCTCTGCTTTTTGTTCTACATTCAAAGGATAATCTTTATCGCAAAACGAGAAAGACCATGGGAGATAAACAAGTGTGGGTAACTTTCAGCAAGTGAAACAGTTGTTATGCGGACCGACTTTTGATTTCGCCGGAGCTGAAGACATTTGAAGATATTTAAAGACGTATTAGGATCACAAAGGAAGATGTCCAACGGCGCAGCGGGAAGCGGGCTGGCTTGGATGGTAAGTTAATTTGCCATACACCAACAAACGTATGGTTTATTATCTAAATACGGCTGATTGTATGCCCCGCAAGTCTCGTGTTTACCTTAGCACCGTGAGCCGAGTCGCTAAAAGCTATAGCTAGCATTTAATGTCTAAGCAAGACCTCAACGAACGTTAGCGTCTATTCATCTTCCAGCTGGTGTTGAAGACACAAGCGAAACCACGCAAACTTTACTACCATGTGAATGTTGCTTTGTGTATTTGTAATGACTCATGATACAAAATAACCTTATGGCCTAACATTGTTAAAGGAAGAATACTGCACTCCATTGTTGACGTTGAGGGACAGTGGGAGTGAACTGTTCCAACGTGCCGCATCGGTTTGTAAATCACGCCAGAGAGAATTTACTACTGTCGTGAAATGTTCAACCTAGCTTGTTAGGGAGAATTTCCTTTGTCGTAGGGGTTGCCAACTGATAGACGATTAGCAAGTCACGCGTTTTGTTTGACGTACAAGTGATTGTAATTCTCAGAAAGTATGCTCACAGTAAATGATGTGTCATATCTATGATGCAGGTCAAATCACTTCACCATACATTCAATGAGTTCAAATTTCATTTTTCAATAACGTGAATCGCAATTATTTTGGCCAGTATACTCATGAAATTACAGTTTCATATCTTCCCATGCCTATTTCAAACAAGGCCAAGATAACAATTCGATCATTGCTTGCAGTATTCAAGATTTTCTTGTTAAAATGCAGTAATGCAAGCAGAGCCGTAGCCAGGATTTTTGAAATACCAATAACCCCCACCCCTCGGAAAAAAAAGGCAAAACTGTTTAGTGTGTGTCTTTGTATGGCTGCATTGCTGTAATTGTTAAATATATAGAAAACTATAACTGAAGTATTTGAGTGTGTGTGTGTGTGTGTGTGTGTGTGTGTGTGTGTGTGTGGTGTTGCCTCACAAAAATCTACAACTAATTTGATCTGTACCTGTATACATTAAGTGTTTGGTATAGGCTATGGTGTGTGAGAGAGATAAGAGAGAGGTGGAGATCCTGCTCAGGCTTCTTTTCTGTTCTGCAGTGATATAAAGAATTCATTTGATACACATTTAACCCATATCCTTCAGCGTCTTCATCTCTCTCTCCTGTCTCATCTCTTTAAATGAAAAGTCTAAGTATACTAATCATGATTACTACTATTTGAACTAATATTTTCGTGCCCTGTTTAGTCACATTATTACTTATACATTCAAACATCCAAATAATATTATTGAAGGATAATTCATACTGTGACTGAATATGGCCTTAAAATATTCTGATTTATTTCATGTCCTTTCATATTTTAGCCTAGGCTACATTTACAGTAGCTTACAGGTTAGCATCTCTGTTGGCAATCTGTTGCATCTGTAGGGTAATTGACTATTTTTCTCATTCTCTTAGCTTATTAGTGGGCTGTGCTCGCCAGCCCAATATGGACACCTCTATAGCAGAGCTACATTACATTACAGCTACATAAGCTACATTTCTATTGCTCGCGCCTCTTCTTAATAATAATAAACGTATTATTTTTCATCCTCCCGCTCTTTTTTGGCACTTAACTCGTCTTGCACAGTTTGTCGCACACAAACAAAAAATATATCAAAACGTGCGTCTCGATCTGACTCGGTATGCTATCTTTCAGATTTTCAAAACTTTCATTTTTCGCGACATAAGTCGCAAAAAACTGCAAAAAGTTTCCCATAAGGAATGAATGGGACAAGGTCAAAAATGTTGCAAATCTGCAATGTTTTTCAAACATCTCCTGCTCTGGCATACGTCAAACTTTAAAACGTAGACACAGGTCTCTTCTATTTAAGCTGTTTTTTCCTACGATGTATAGTTTTTGAACTCTGACCCTTTAACAATGATGAGTGATTTGGGGAAAATTCAGGGTTTTCAATGAGTGTGTATGGCGGAATGTTTGTGCAGGAGACCAACTGACAGAGTGAGAGACTCAAAAAAAAAACTCAGAAATTTTCTCTTTCCATGACGATCCCGGCCACAAATTACGCTCAATAACAGTGATATTTTCCAGAGTTGTAGCCACACTTGTCTTCTCTCTCACAATGTGTCTGATTTTTCAGTCGGATTTACGGTTTTTGAATTATCTGCCTCTGACCGACCAGAGTAGCTCTCACTTCTTCCATTCACTCCAGTGTTAATCGGGAAGAGGTTTTTCGAAACTGTACCCTTTTTCAACTCGCTCCTGTTACCACATTTCTGACACGAGGACCACGAAACTTGGTGAGTGTGTTCTTTAAGGCCTTTCTGGCTTGATCATGAAAAGAATTTGGTGCTATCATGTATGGTTTTGAATATATAGCACCAATTTGATGTCCTGCATGTGAGGCTGAAAGGGCTGAGAAATCAGCTGTCCCAGTCCGTTAGCAGGGGTGGTCAGCAATGATCACCATGGCAACCGAGATCAGCTGGGCCAACAGAGAGAATCTGTCTCTCTCTCTCTCTCTCTCTCTGTTTATTTTACAATCCACTGTACATTGAGAGCCATTTTTTCTGTCGCTAACTCGTCCCACACTGTTGAGCGCACACAAACAAACAATACATCAAAACATGCGGCTCGATCTGACTCGGTATGCTGTCATTCAGATTTCCAAAATATAAATTTTTCGCGTCGTAAGACGCAAAAAACTTCCAAACATTTCCCATAAGGAATGAATGGGACGTGGTAAAAAATGTCACAAATCTTCAACATTTTTCAAACATCTCCTGCTCTGGCATACATTCACCTAGACACACCATTCAAACTTTAAAATGTAGATAAAAGTCCAAATTATCAACGTGGGATTCAACTTTTGCTTTAGCTTTCATAGTTTTTTCGTCACGGGGCAAAGCGCACAGCCCACTCTTGTGATTTCCCGGCAAGGAATTGTCTAGTTACAGTTCAAAGTTCAAAAGTTCAAAGTTGGCTTTATTGTCAATGCTGCAATATGTGCAAGACATACAGAGAATTGAAATTCTGTTACTCTCTATCCACAATGAGTGTAAAAAAAAAGTAGAAGTAAAAATGAAAAAATAAAGATTTAAATATAGATTTTAAATATATACAGGTGACATCACGGAATGTAAACATGTGAAACATTTGTACATAGTGCAATTTGCAATTTTTTTTATTTTACAGTTCTCAGCTTTCCTCTTCTTTGCCTGATTATCCTCTGCCTTTCATGCTGCAACAGACGATAACTTGGATTGATCCAGCCTCTTACCACTACGTTGCATCTTTGCTCTGATTAATTCGTTTGCTGTTCTAAAAATAGACCTGCAGTCACGTCGCGACAGTGTTTACTTTCGGTTTTAATGAGTCAAATATATGAACCTCTGTGTCATGCGAGACCGTGTTGATGTCATGATAATTAGGTGGGCTTTATGTATTTGGTTTTTCGGCTTTATGTTTACATTTTTACTTGCTGAAATGTAAGGGGAAAAATGAAACGAAACTTAAGGAAAAAAATACATAGGACGTGACCTTGGTGTCCTCAATGGTGGCTACGGCCCTGAATGCAAAGTTGCAGTAATACTGCTTTCTTACAGACATATGGTGTTAGTGTACTGAGCATGTGTTAAAACAACATGACCGATGTTTCCAGGCTTTAACAACTGGTTATATTATGTATGTTCCAGTATAGGTAGAGGGCATATAAATCAACTACTATATTTTGTGTGAACAGTTAACAATTAGAAATTGTGAAACATTTGGTGACCTGTTTTTTTCAAAATAGAATAGAATAGAATTACTTTAATGATCCCAGACTGGGAAATTATTTTGTCACAGCAGCAGTGGATCTGCAAAATATATATAATATATAGTGCAAATATACAATAAACAATAATAATGCAACACAACAGTAGAGAGATAAGAGTTCTCTCCGTCAGACAGAGGTGAGAGAGTAAACACATAAAGTGATGGCTTGTGGCAGGAAAGATTTTCTATATCTGTTGTTATGACAGCGAAGCTGAAGCAGCCTTTTGGAGAAGGTGCTCCGCTGTCTGACCAGTGTGAGGTGGAGAGGATTATCCATTAGTGACTGACTGATTATCGGCCACCGATATGTCGGGGCCCAATAGAACGGCCCAATTTCTATCGGGGGTCAGGGTTCTCCCCAGACGGTGGAACAGTGGTGCTGCACCGCTATGCTGCTAGCTCAGTGCCACTATACTCATTTTAAATAATAGCTGCTTTGTAGCGGGTGAGGGTGACGAGGAGCGCCCCCCACCCCTTATTGAGTTCTGCTACATTATTTATTTTATTTTTGTTTGTGTGCCAATCTGCACTTTTACTCAGCTTGACTGAACAAGTTCAAATGTCAAATGTCATTTAAAGTCTTGAATAAAGACATTGGTTTAAGAAAGCATCTGTCTGTACTACTGTCACTGTACTATTGTATAATCATATCAGTGCAAAATCTATGCACAATCCAAGGCTTGTTTTCATTCCAGCTCAAAAACCCACTAAATCGGTTGCATATTGGCTATCAGTGATTGCGCCCCTTCTAATATCGGCTATCGTTATCGAGCCAAAAATCCCTATCGGTCGGACACTATTATCCACGATGGATACGTTTTGTTTTTTTCAGCGTCCTCCTCTCCATCACAGCCTCCAGAGTGTCCTGTTTACAGCCAATCACAGAGCCAGCCTTCCTGATTAGTTTGTTGAGTCTGTTGGTGTCGCTGGCTCCGATGCTGCTCCCCCAAGAAACTACAGCAAAGAAAAGTACACTGGCCACCACAGACTGATACAAGATCTCCAACAGCTTGCTGCACACATTGAAGGATCTCAGCTTCCTCAGGAAGTAAAGTCTGTTTATCCCCTTCTAGTAAACAGCTTCAGTGTTAGATTTCCTGTCCAGTCTGTGGTTGATGGTAACACCAAGGTACTTATAATCCTCCACCGCCTCCACATCCTTTGCCAGAATGCACAGTGGTCTGGGAGCTGTTTTCCTTTTCTTCCTAAAATCTATCACCATCTCTCTGGTTTTGCTGATGTTCAGCCGCAGGTGATTCTGTCCAGCCCACCCCACAAAGTTGTCTACCAGTGCCCTGTACTCCTCCTCCTGTCCCTCACTTTTAATTTGAAAGTAGCGACTGTTCCTAGCTTGCCGCTACAACAACAAGCTAACACAAGCAAACAGCTAGAGTGACCGAAGAGACACTACCATCTCCTGGATCTCAGCGCCTGTCCCGTTGCTCATCTTAATGTCCGCGGATAAAGTTGTCAGAAAACTTATGCAGGTAACATGACCTGGTGTTGTACTGAAAGCCGGTGAACAAGGTGAACAGGAAAGGAGACAGTACAGTCCCCTGTGGAGCTCCTGTATCACTAACCACCGCATCAGAAAGAACACTGCCCATACGGACAAACTGTGGCCTGCCTGTCAGGTAGTCAGTAATCCAGGAGATCATTGTGTCGTCTACACCCTTCCCCTCAGCTTCTCCCTCAGTAGCAGAGGCTGAATGGTGTTAAAAGCACTGGAGAAATCAAAGAATGTGATTCTCACACTGCCTCCTCCACCATCCAGGTGCGAATGGGCTCATTGCAGCAGGTGGATGACAGCGTCATCAACTCCCAAGTGGGGCTGGTAAGGAAATTGCAGAGGGTCTAGCAGGGCTCTCACCTGCAGCCTCAGGTTGGCCAAGACCAGTCTCTCCAGCACCATCATCATGTAAGATGTGAGGGCCACTGGTCAGTAGTCATTGAGGTCTGATGGTGTTGACTTCTTTGGCACAGGAACCAGGCATGTCGCACTGGTATTCTCTCCTGACTCAGGCTCAGGTTGTACAAGTGTTGTAGGACAGGAGACAGCTGGCTGGCACATGTCTTCAGGATCCTGGGGCTGATAGCGTCAGGGCCTGTGGCCTTCCGCTGGTGGAGTCTGTCTCCTAACCTCGCCTGCAGTCACAGTCATGCGGGGGAGGTGCTTGAGTGGAGGAGGAGGAGGAGGAGAGGAGGAAAGGGGCTGCATAGGCGAGCACACATCAGGGGAGTGAGGGGGGAGGGGAGGAAGCATATGGGGCAGTGAGGGTGTGTGGGGGTCTGGAGGTGTCGGGGAGACGACAAAAGGCTGTGAGCTGAAATTGTTCAGCTCGTTTGCCCCCTCCAAGCTGCCTGATGACTCTCTGCTGCTCACCTTACACTGCTTCATTCCAATCCACACATCCCTCACATTGTTGTGCTGGAGTTTGGCCTCTGGCTTCCTCCTGTAAGTGTCTTTACAGGCCCTCAGCATAGCCCTGAGTTCATGCTGCACTCTCCTCAGTTCTTCCCTGTCTCCAGACCTGAACGCCCTCTTCTTCTTGTTTAGAAGGGCTTTCAGGTCATTTGTGATCCAAGGCTTATTGTTAGGGAAGCAGCATACAGTTCAAGTTGGCTTGGTGGTGTGTTCACAGAACCTGATGTATTCTGTCAGTCATGCTGTCGAGACCCTCTCCATGTGGCTCAACAAGTACATCCCAGTTTGTCGACTCTTTTGCATAGCATTTGCATAATAAAAGATCCAATGTGATATAGTCTCTGGTGTGCCAGTCAACATACTGGTGTAATGTTGGGAGGATTTTGTCCAGTGAGATGTGATTAAAATTCCCAGTGATGACAATAAAGGCGTTAGGATGCTGCGTCTGCATCTGGGCAACAGCAGAGTGGATGACGTCACAGGCCACCGCTGCATCAGCTGGAGGAGGAACGTACACACTGATAATGATGGTGGACGTGAATTCCTGGGGTAAAATAATAGGGTTGCATTCCCACAGTCAGCAGTTCAATGTCCGGGGTACAGAGACGTTCCTTCACGTAAACATATCCGGGATTACACCACCTCTCACTTACATACAGTGCAATCACTTCTCCTTTCTTCTTTACGCTGCTTATCATGTCCCCATCTGCCAGAACAGTGCTGAAGCCGGGAACCGGCATGCTGTGGTCCGTGGTGTGTGAGTGAAGCCATGTCTCCGTGAAACACAACTGCACTCACGATATTCCCTCTGACTCTTTGTCAGTGTGGTGAGCTCGTCTGTCTTATTCCCTAGAGACCTCACGTTCCCCATGACGATCACTGGTACAGCCGGTCTATGTCACCTCCTCTTCGCCCTCTGTTTCACTCTGGCTCTGC